>NC_136506.1:32159166-32229166 GCF_053919585.1 Euprymna scolopes
TCGATGGAAATCAGCGACTTAGAATATCTGTTATATGTTTTGCTAAAAGAAAAGGGTAAATACAATGAAACCAAAAGCACATTAACGAAAATTGAAAATGTTGAAACCATTTGTTTTTCATTTTCTTTATTCAGCCCGTGGAGGAGAAATCCTTCTATACTGAGGCAATTATAACTTTGTTTCAATCCAGTGACCCTCTTCTTGTGAACGGAGTTCACTTTTTACAGAAAAAAAAATGGCAATCAGAAATAACATTGAGAAAAATAATATTTTTTCTCTCTGCAAAAATAAGAGAAAACCTTATTAAATAAGGTGTGTCTTCGAATGTCTTCAGTATGCATATGTAAATAAAACATATGGTGCTAATGCTAGAATTATAGAATAGAAATCCCATAATCATGAAATGTATTCAGAGATGTAATATTTTATTCTCTTATAAAGAATGCAACTCAAGAGTTTTGTTTAGTCGTAATATTTAATAGTTGTATTTATTAGAATGATTCTGTTAAGGAAATATATAGTTTAAAATAAGTTTTAAAAGGCAAACCTCCAACATTAAGCTGAAAAGTTGAAGTCCTCAAATGTGTTTATTTAAAATGAGTGCAAACACGAAACATATATTTATCATGCAGACAGAATTACAAAATAGAAATCCCAGAATCATGGAATATACCGTTGCAATAACAGTCTGTCGCCTATCAAAATGAATGGCCCGTGTTTATAGGTGATGTACTAGACATCTTATAGGGAGAGAAAATGGTTGTTATCCACTATTTAGAAGACATTTTCGGGAGAGGTAGAAATCTTGGAATAAAAGTAATAATTTTTCTAATAATTGAAAATGTAGAAATATTTTTTGTGAAAAATGCTGTATGAAGTGGTATTGGCGTTGAGAGGGAAAATGTGCATAGGGAGTGTTTATTTTTCTATAACCACTGAAAATAGAGAGAAAAATCAAAATAATTTTATTATATATATATATATTACAGTAGAGGAAGATTAGTCGTTCCTACAAAAATACTGCACTTTTTATTTCATTTTGTTTCCTGAAAATTCATTCTGTTAAAATCAGATAATTGAAAATTATCTTTAACATAAAATTAGATAACTTATATAATTTTCTTTTTAATTCAGCTTGAACATTTAACATATGTAGTGTTATATAGTTGTAACCAATATTATCATTCATATGTATTATATCTGTGTATCTATATAAACAATGAAAAATAATATTAAATCTATCTCCATCGATTTTAATTCTTTTTTTTTACTTCTGAGAATAATTAATTATCTACATATTGTGTAAGTAATTTTATAATGTTTGTTATACCTAAAATATTCTAAAATATATAAAATTTCAGCACTAATCTAAACTGGCCAGATTGAAATTTGCATAATAATTAGTGGAATAAATAAATAAGATAATGTAATATGAAGAAATAAAAAGAATATTCTTATTAAAAATTGCCCATGTTCCTATTTTTAGGCGAAAATACTTATTCTAAGTATATCAAGACTCAAATGCTCAAAATTAAAGTAATTTTACTTTGACCTTTTCATGCATATTGTTGTTCCTTAATAACAAATAGAAACATTCTCATAAATTTTGATTTAACAATTATCTTTGGGTTTTTTGTGTGTCTTTTAGTCAAATTCATTGAATAGTATGTTTTGCATTCACTATTAGTTGTTATGGGTTTTCTCTGCAGTCAGCTCAATTTGGAGGCGTTTCGAGAATAAATTATTTATAACTGATAATTATGCAGGAAAAAGTTAAGAACTACAACTACATATTTAGGAACCATTTTTTTTTACTTGATAAGACTGCGCAAAGCAGCTTGCAGAAAATGTAATCAACTATTCAACTAAACGTAATTATAGATATTTTCTTATTTAAGTAACATATTAATAACGAGTTTTACTGATGATTCTTTAATATCATTTTAATTTACATTTTCCGAATTTAAAAAGTAAAAATAAAGTTTAAATCACAAAGAGATGGGAAAATGTTCATGTAAGCTTCTATTTAAACATTTAAGTTAAACAAGGAGTGATCATCTTTACATTTTGAGCTTTGTAAATCATTATTTGACACAGTCTACATTGTAAAAATCTTCTTTGCTAGAATAAGTATTTTTTGGAAAAAAAACTAATGTTAATTATATATTTTAGTGTAGAAAATACGCCACAAAGATAAAGAAAACATTGTTAGTCAGAACAAAATACCCTTCTAACATTGCTATTTAGGTCTAACTTAAAAACTCAAACAGATTTAATTTTATGTATTATATTAAAATATATTGATTTTTTATTTAGTGAGATTGTGCGAGAAATTTAAAAAAAAAATACGAGTAATTATTGGGAAATAATTATACTTATTTTTTCTTCATCTAAGTAATATATTAATAATATAGGACATGATTATTAAATAAACGATAGCTGAGCTGTTCGTTTTTACAATAAATCATCACATAATAGGAAAAAGACTTATATCTGGAATTGGCAAAACATGAATAAAACACTAAGTGTGAAGAATATAAATTGTTCTTACTTGGCAAATGGAAACATGCTTCAATACTAAGCCATATTTTATAATTTGGATTCTGATCATCTTCTTTTTCTTCCAAAATAATCTTGATTGCAGTCACTTTGTCAAATGTGGTTGAGATAAATGGTCCACTGATCTTTGTGGCATCAGGAAGTTGCTGGAAATAATTTAACCCAGGACGTTTTGCAAGAATTGTGACTTTCTTAGCATTACCGGTCACAGCAACTTTGATTAGCTCAACACCTTTGGGGTCATCAGTCAGTTTCACTGTGATGGAAGGTTTTTGGCCAGTAGGTTCAGTCGGTGCTGGTACACTCCATCCTAGTCCATCAGGTCGGATATCACTTATGGCAGAATCAGGTGTGTCTGGTGTTCCACGAAGGAAATTATCAAGGATGAGACTTTTGTCATCCATACCATTAGTAGACTCACAGCGAACTGAAATTTGAAGGAAAAAAATAGTTATCTTCAAATTATAAATGAATTTAAAATTTTTAGAGTACACACGCGCACGCGTGCGTCTTGGCTGCACAAAATTTAAAGTAGTAAAGTAAAAGTTGAATTATTGTATTATTTAATGTGCAATGAAGAAATCTAGTATTAAATTATGAAATCCCAAACTATTGAAATTAGCTAACAATATATGAATCAAAAATAAAATATTCAGTCTCAAGCAACGGCAGATTTGATATAAGTAAACCAATACATGGATAAAATACAAAATCTGCATCCGGTTTACATTATGAGTGATTCTAAAATAAAGCCGTATTTTGGGTACAATTTACAAAAGAAAACCTTTTAAAAAAGGATTAAAAAAAATCGAATTTATTTCGTATAAAAGGAGAACAAATGACAAGCATAAAAAAAAATTCAAGATTTATTTATTAATACATATTATTGATTAAACTCTCGTCAGAAAATTAAAAAGATATTTTTCCTTTGTGTATTTGGACATTTTATCTCTCATCTGATTTTCACATTCTATTAAACAATAATGTAAATGTATCTAACAAAATAATTGTTTAAAAAAATATTTCAAAATTTATGCAGAGAGTTATTTGATTAGCCCCCCCCCCATCTCCCAAAGTTAAATAAATTTTGATATTTTGTTTTTGGACAATAATTAAAATATCCCAAAATATAAATCCACTCACCTGGTGTGGTAGTTGTCTTTGTAAACGTTGTTGTTGGAAATGCTGAAAAAATACATAGTTAATATAGCAACGTTATCAACATTATTGGAAAATTGTTTAAAACATTATTATGTACTAGCATTTCAGCCCGACGTTGCCCGGGTGTTTGGATGTGTCTGTTGAAAAAAAAAAAGTGGAAGAAGGAAGGCAGGCTCGAACCCGTACCACGAAGGAGGAGAAGAACGGAAAAAAAACCTGACGTCTTTGCTGTTACGACCACCGCCAAACCGGAAGTGAATAAAGCTAAACAATCGAAAGGAGAGGATAATTTTCAAAAATATCGGCGAAAAAACGCCCCCCCCCCTGTAGAAAAATGCCCAGTTGAAGATGAAGATATTAATGTTTTTAGCCATTTTTTTTCAGTATTTGTCGTCTGAAGGTCAAACTTCAAAACGATACTAATCTTGTGAAAATCCGTCGCCTCTGTCGAAAGTTTTAGGCAGACATGCAAACATACATACATTTATATATTGGTAACTAAAAATTTTCCACCCAAACCGATTAAAAAGCTTGCCCTATCTCTGAATACCCTTTATGTAAAATTTCAAATGTTTAGACCAGAAATTGTCTGAGTAATTTGGTAGAAACCGCAGAGGTCAATGTTTTTTTAACTTTGACCCTATTATGACCCCTTAAAATTTATTGTTTTGGCCTCAAATCAAGTTATTAAGTTAGATCCATGTCCAAGAAACCTATATCTAAAATTTCAAGTGTTTAGACTCCAAATTGTCGGAGGAGTTTGGTAAAGTTCTCAAAGGTCAAATCGTTGAACTTTGACCCCTTAACAGCCAAATCTCTGTCCGAAAACCAATCACATAGATTTTCCCAAATCTCAGTACACTGTATATCAAATTTCGAGTCTGTAGACTAAAAATTGACAGAGTTATTGCATAGGGAAATGTACACAGACAGACAGCTAGACAGACAGACAGACACATAGACACGTTCACTTTTATAAATATACTAGCATGGGTGCACACACAGACACACAGATACACAGACAAATACACAGACGCGTTCACTTTTATAGATATATAGATAGATTAGTCGTTGTAACACAAATACCGCATGTATTTTCTTCTGTTTATGAAAATTAATTCTATGATAAAGTTTTAATTAGGTAATTGATATAATTTTCTTTTTATTACAACTGTATCAATCATGGAAGATTTAATGTATGGTATAGTATTATAAAGCTCTAACCAATATTATAATTCTTGTTTCGTATATCTGTGTATATGTAAGCAAATCATGAAAAATAACATTAAATCTATTTTCAGCGTTTGAGTTTTTTTTTTTTTTTTTTTTTTTACTTCTGAGAAAAATTAAATCTGTATTATTTACGTATGGGACATATTTTGTTTAAAGTCACGTGCAGTATCATACGTTAGATTGAGCTGTAGTTTAGCTTCATACACGTGCACTCCTGGATTTATAACTGCATGTGATTTAGGATGTGTTTGTACAGAATTGAAATCAATATGCATCAATGGAGTTTAACGCCAAAAGTATGATCCAAATCAGTTCCAGTTTTAATTGAGTCTTAATAGGATGCGTTATTCTGTTTTTTTTTATCATTTTGCTACAAGCAGCCTAGTAGAATGTAACTACAGGATGTAGCAATAGTTTATCAACAAGTCAGTCTACCAAACAATTTCCATTATGTTTTAGTGTCCCCTTCAATAAAAGTTGATAACTATTTAATAGTGTATATGTTTATGTTATTTATGGAAGAGGGTGTTCCTTTGCTTGTTCAAGTCATATGCGATCAGACACATATAACACTACTAAGTTATATTCTTCATCTTGACTTTCTTCCTCACAAATCATCTAATCACATATCAAAACAAAGAATATCTACATATTTTTTCAACTAATTTTTATAATAATTTCTCTTATACCTAAAATATTCTAAAAATATATAAAATTTCAGCATTAAGGTGACTGGCCAGGTTGAAAGTTGGACAATAGTAAGTGTAATAAACAAATAAACTTATTATGAAGATATAATGTTTCTGAATGTTTTAGATGAGCACTGATAATATGTATTATTCTGTATAATATGCATTAGTTTGACTGTGAGAATAACACCTTAGATGAATCCAAATAATATGTATTATCAATCCTCATCTAAAATATTCAGAAACATTATATCAAATTGGTATGGACCTGAATTAATGCAGAAACGGAAATGACTTGACACTCTTTTTATTTCATAAATACATCATATATTTGGAATGCTAAAAACTATTGTTTGTTGGAAAAAGAACAAAAAGATTCTTTTCACTATTCACTAATAAGAACTATTGCCAAGATACACCTGATGAAAGTCAGAGCTTACATTGTTCAAAATGTTGCAAAAATAACGCCAAAAATGGGAACATTAATCCATACAATCCAAATAATATTATGTACGAAGAAAATGATAATATGAAAAAAAAAAAAATGTATAAATCGCAAAAATATGGCAAAAATTCTGAAGTAAGGGCGATGGCTTGTTTTTTTAACTTTAAAGTTAAACTAGGCTTAATCTCCTTTACATTTAGAACTTTCTAGGTCATTATTTGACATTGTCTACATTGAAATAATTTTCCATGCTGGAATAAATATTTTTAGAAAGAAACAGGCGTGAATTACACTTTTTAATTTAAAGAACATGCTACAAGGATTAAAAAAGAGAAATTCCTGGTCAGGATCAAATATCTTTTCATGAAATACATTGCTATTTAGGTCGAACTAGGAAAGTCTGACAAACTTAATTTTAAATATTAGATTAAAATATATCCATTTTATACTAGGTAATGTTGTGCAAGGCAATTTACAAAAACACTAGCTATTATTAGACTGGACATAATTATAACTATGTTTTATCTAAGCAATATATTAATAATGTACAACATTTTACAACAAGTTTGACAATATCAGAAATATATTTATACGTAAAACTAGTAAAAAATGAAAAAAAATATGAATTGTTCTTACTTAGCAAAGGGAAACATGCTTCAACATCCAGCCATATTTTGTAGTTTGGATTCTGATCATATTCTTTTTCTTCCAAAATCACCTTGATTGCAGTCACTTTGTTAAATGTGGTTGAGATATAAGGTCCAGTGATTTTAGTAGCATCAGTATTTCCTACAAAATCTTCTGATCCTGGTAATTGTACAAGAATTGTGAATTTCTTGGCATTACCGTTTACATCAACCTTTATCAGCTCTACTCCTTCAGGGTCATCAGTCAGTTTAACTGTGATGCTAGGTTTCTGGTCAGTAGTTGTTGTCGGCGCACGTACAACCCATCCAGGTCCATCAGGTCTTACATTACTTATGGGAGAGGTTGGTGTGTCTGGTGTTCCACTAAGGAAGCCATCAGGAATGAGTCGTTTATCGTTCATTCCTTTAGTAGATTCACAACGAACTGTAATTTGGAAAAGAAAACAACAAAATAATAAAGTAACGATAAGAAGCTTATTCAACAGTTATGTAGAAAAAAAATCATGATCATATAATCTCATCCATGTTTTTTCAATGTTGGTAAAATATTACATGACAAAAAAAGATGTATTTGTCTAAATATTACTCGGACAATTTATACCTTTGCAAATTACATTCCCTAAATAATTTGAAAATAATTCTTACATTGGATGCTGTGAATGATATTCATTCTTATTACATTAATATGTGAATCCTTAAATTATCAATTAATTAGTTTCTCACCTGATGTTGTTGAAGTGCGTCCTGGTGTTGTGGTGATTTCAGGCATCAAATTTAAATAGAAGAAATGAAAGAAAAATTTTGTTAGATATTGAATTTATTTGAAAGATTTTTGCATATCATATCATAGAAAAAAGCTTTTAATTTGGAGGTGGAAGTGGAGAAGTAAATACTTTATTTAACATGTAAGTTTAAAAAAGCAGTTGACAATGTTGATATCTTTTATGGGGTGCGCGTCACGGATAATTGTTGAAAAATTGCAAAATGGAAATAAATTCTTATTATTAATAATAGTACGAAGATTTAACAACCCTTACTCCAGTAACATTGCAAAATATGCTGTTTGTGATAAAAAACCAAAGGAATTAAATATACCAAAATGACTCCAAAATGAACTCAACTTATTTTTAAACATATGAATAAATAAAAATAAAACGATTTGAAAGTGAAAGAAAATGGGATTTTTTTTTTCTATTTTACTATCTATTACCTACATATATACGGATTCACTGTACTATATTGTACTTACTTTTAATTACCATTTACCATATTATCCTATTATTCATTCTCATTTCATATCTAAATGTCATTAAACCATTTTTTCTATATTTGCATTTTGTATAATTCTGGTCTTTCTCGCCTTCTGATGAGAAGCAGTTAGCTTCGAAAAGCCATGGCCTAAAGAGGTTGTTCCCCTTAACTTTTCCTTATTGTTCTGATGATATAATAAAGTTACATATAACTTTTATTCCTCATCTTTCATTTAATATTATTGTTTGCTCCTCTTAATAGTGTTAATTTTTCTTATCTTGATGAGCTTTGCTTTGTTAAATATTTACTCTTTAATAACATAATTATATATATATATATATATATATATATATATATATATAAGTTTTTTTATAATAAAGTTTTATAATAGCTTGATAGTGCTGTGATAAATATATTTTGATATACTGAAAACCATATCACAAGTTAGTGAAAAAAAAAAGTTTTTATTTGCATACAAATGTACCAACGTACCTTAGTTATATATATAATATTCTAAATGCATAAAGCACTTTTCTTATTCTAATGGACTGAACACAGTCGACAACAACCTGAAACCTCTCTTTTGATTGGCTAGTACACTGAAATGTAGGGGAGAGTGGCACTCCTTTTCCTGGATTGCTAGATTTACCTTAGATTCTCACCTTGTGATGATGAGTGTTTAATAAGAATATATCAAGTACCATTTCTGAGTGCGATTTGAACAAAGATTGAACCCTGTTCATTCAAGTCATTAGTGAATGTTCTAATATGCCAAAAAGTAACTATCTATGAAAGCATATTTTTCTTTCTGAACATAAAAATACTAATTAAAAATATAAGTATGTGATAGTCAAGTATTTTCATATGGCATGATGCTAAAATGTAACAATAGAAATAAAAATAAAAAATTGAATGACTATTATCTACCTACCTAGCAGTATGAAAGCCATTTTAATTTATGAATTAAAAAAATGGAGCGATTTCATAACATAATAATGCCTACTGACTTTTCCAATGAAAGTAAACAACAAATATATGTAAAAATATGAAAGACAATTTCAGTCAGATATGACGTGTAATCGATTAAATAAATTTGAATAGTACAATTTCATTTACGAAAAAACATTGAAAAATAAGTAATTCTCTAGCAATGTACAAGGTGGCCCACTTAAAAGTAGCCCAATCTATTTAATCTTTCTCCAATAATTATTTTTTTTAGATTAAGTGGCCCGCTTAAAATCTTTCTTTTAACGACCAACTAACACCAAAAGACAAAATGCAGTTCTTTTTCCAACAAGATGGCGCTACATGCCACACGTCTCACAGATCACTGACACGAGTTCATGACATGTTTATGGAAGAGAGAACAATAAGCAAAGGGTTATGGCCACTATGTTCTCCGGACTTGTCATCATGTGATTTTTATCTTTGGGGCACTTTAAAGCAAAAGGTTTATGCAAATAATCCTCATAATCTAGACCAACAAAAGGAGAACATTACCAATGCTATCAGGAGAATCACCAGAAGAGATCTACAGGCAATATCTGCAAACGTTGTTAAACATACCCAGAAATGCATAGATGTCAGCAAGGAGCACCAGCATCTTGTATAACACTACAGGTAATTTAAACAATAAAAGAATCTTCCTTCTCTCTACTACATTTTCTGGGTTACTTTTAAATGAGCCACACTGTAGAATCGAATAAGTTGATCTGATGACGATAATCTGACTACTTTTCCTTATATGCTACAAGAGAAAAAAGGAGAATATATATATATGTGTGTGTGTGTGTGTGTGTGTGTGTGGAGAAGTTTAAAAAGGTTATAGCAATGCAGAGAACCGGCAGTTTAAGTGATGTGATGTTTGAAATGGAGAAACGAAAGAAGGTCTTGTTTTTTTTGTTTTTTTTTTTAACTTCGTGTATCTAACTATTTTCCAAAAACGTTCACAAATACAAATTAGTAAATGGACTGACTGTTTGAGATAACCGCGATGGTGGAAGTCTTTAATATTTCGAAAATATCTATTTTTAAATAAAGCATATCAAAGAATGTCATTAAAAAAACGACGCTCTTTGTTCCTTTCTATGCATATATATGCACACACACACACACACACACACACACACACACACACACACTATTATATATGCATACACACACACACATATATATATACAAAAACACACATTATATATATATATATATATATATATATATATATAAATATATATATATTAATAAATAAAATTGATAAAGATACAAAGCTTTTACTATCTTGACAGGTTTGTTTGCTTAAAGATTATTTGTTTGTTTAATTTTGAATTCTCATCTTTTATATATATATATATACATATATATATATATATATATATATATATATATATATATATATATATATATATTGATTGATTGAAAGGTTATGAGGGTTATATATTATGAAGAACAGATTTTTATTGTGAGGAAAATCCAGTTCCTTCAAAATAGGCACTCTGGACTGGCACTAAAATAAAAACTGCTTTAGCATAGATGGATTATTTTCACTGACAGAGAACAGAAAAGATTAAGTTTAGTATCAGAACAGATACTATACTTTGCCCAGGAGTAAGTGTCATTTCTCTACATTAGCGAATGACTCTAAAGTGACATAACTCTATATATTAAGTAGATTTTTATTATTGAGTATTATATTTTACCTGTGGTAACCACTGGTGTTGATGTTATTGTTGGTGTTCCGGTTGAAGTGGATCCGGTGGTTGGTCCTGATGCTACAAGGAAAACAGATTACATATTAGAATAGTTTTAAAAGAAAAGCCTATGTTAATATGTTATGAATTCTTGTATTTATATTCTTTTATAATATTTGTATATTTTTTATTAGTCAGATATTAAAATTCTTCCATATTGGCCCATTTTTAAAACGCTTATTATAACATCTACCCCATTTCTTTCAAACAGTTCTTTCTCATTACTTATGAAAATGTATATGGTACTATTGGATGAAGTTTCCTGTTTCCGCAGTACAGATTCTATTTATCACATTGTAGCTATTCTGACAGTTACTAACATTACTGGTAATAATGGTTTCCAATGACACACACGCCACAAAACTCATATATTTCAACCTCATAGCTCTGTGTAGTTTCAGGTCATATGCAACACTGGTTCAGTTTAACCCATATAATGCATATTCAAATGTACTGTGATGTACATATAATACATATATATAATGTACATATGTACTGTGATGTACATATAATACATATATATATAATGTACATATGTACTGTGATATACATATAATACACATATATAATGTACACATGTACTGTGATGGTCATATAATACATATATATATATAATGTACATATGTACTGTGATATACATATAATACACATATATAATGTACACATGTGCTGCGATGTACATATAATACATATATATATAATGTACATATGTACTGTGATGTACATATAATACATATATATATATCATGTACATATGTGCTGTGATGTACATATAATACATATATATATAATGTACATATAATTCATATATATATAATGTACATATGTACTGTGATGTAAGTATAAACTTAGTGACTTTCACCAGATTTTCTTACCTTTGTATTGATCTAAAATCATTTACGTTTTACTCTGATTTTCTTCTTTTTATAAAATAAAGTTATTTTTTTTTTAAACAGAATAATTATTTTGGTAAATGAATAAAAAATAAATGAATTTAAAATCCACTTACCTGCTGTGGTAGTTTTCTTTGTAAATGTTGTCATTGGAGATGCTGGAAATGAATATATAATGGCAATAGCAACATTACTGGAGAAATTATTAAAAACATCATTACTTATTAGTCATTATATCTGAGGATATTTAAAATTCTGTTTTTGCTTTCAGTAACGTTTGGTAATTTGGATTAATATATGAAACATTTTAAAAATATGTACAATTTCATCATTTGGGGAGTAAATTGGACAATAAATAGTTGGATAAATAAATAAGATAACTCTCTGAATTAAAATTTTATCTGAAAATAATTTTGTTCGACATTGATTGTATCATATCTATTGACGAAACTGCTTATTTCAGGCACATCAGGGCTTAGATTCTCATGATGAAGGCAGTCCACTTTTAAGAGTGACAACAATGTATTTAGTAACCATTTTATTGCTTGTAAAGATTTTGCATTTTATTATTTACTAGCAGTTTGGCCCGACTTTGCTCGGGCCCTATGTACTGTTCATAACTTACCCTATGTGTGAATACCCTTTATTTCAAATGTTTAGACCAGAAATTTCCTAGTACTTTGGTAGAGACCGCAAAGGTCATTTTTTAAAACTTGATTCCAATTTTGACCCCTTAACATTTATTGTTTTGGTCTCAAATCAAAATAAAAAGTTTGATCCATGTCCAAATTATCTACATCTAAAATTTTAAGTGTTTAGACCCAAAACTGGCAGAGGAGTTTTGTAGAATCTGCAAAGGTCAACTCTTTCAACTTTGACCTTTTGGCAGTGACATTTTTGCCCCAAAACTGATTAAAATGCTTGCCGCATGTTTGAATTGTAAAATTTCAAATGTTTAGACCAAAAATTATCTGAATAGTTTACTAGAGACCACAAAGGTAAAATCTTTCGAACTTTGACCCCTTGACAGCTCAGATTTTCGGCCCAAACCGATTAAAAAGTTTGCCCTATCTCTGAATACCCCTTTTTAAAGGTTAAATCGTTGAACTTTGACCCTTTGACAGCCAAGTTTCTGGCCAAAAACCGATTAAAAAGATTTCCCAAATCTCAATACCCCTTATGCCAAATCTCGAGTCTTTAGATTGAAAATTGACACTTTGTTAAGGAAATGTACACACATACACACACACAAAGACAATTTAACTTTTGCAGATATATAGATTAGTCAAATTCTACACATCATTTCTTTTTTTTGGCGATTTTTATAAAGTAATTCCTAAATAAAATTATTTTAATGTAAACTGTATCAATCATGTAACAACTGGGTTGGTTGTTATTTGGATTTTTCCAATATTATAATTCGTAGTTATTATATGCTTGTATATAAAACTAATGTGGTGTTCGAGGTGTACTGAAGGCAGAAAAATCGCATTGAGCATCTGACTTGTGAAAGCAGGCAGCAGTTCGATCGTCAGCCGGCAAGAGATTCTGGAAGATATCCTAAAGGGTTTTATGCTCATGTGCAGCGAAATCACAAACTTAACAACGAAATTGTGACCTTGAAGAGCCCTGATGGAGAAGCAGTTGATCAGCCAGGCCAACAAGCATCACTTTTCACCAATGCATTTGCACAGATATTCAAGGAACATAATGGCCAAGAGTCACTGAATCTGGTCCTGGTAATCCAACATATGCTGCCTGTTGTTTGCTACCATGATGAGATTGAGAAAGTATTGTTAGCCTTAGATGTGAACGAAGGTCATGGACTAGATAACATCCATCCAATTCTCTGTGCTGTTGCATCTGAACTAACCATCTCTTTTTCAAGAGTATTCAACATGACGCTAGCTACAGGAGTTGTTCCTGATGATAGGAGAATGGTTACGATATGCCTAATTTTCAAAAAAGGCAGCAAAGAAGATCCATTCAACTATAGACCAGTGAGTCTCACCTCTGTAACCTGCAAAATCATAGAGATACTGCTAAAACGAGCAATAATGACTCATCTCATGTCAACTTCAGTAATTTTAATCTCCCAGCATGGTTTTATGCCAAAAACGCTCCTGTCTTACGAATTTTCTGGTGATGGAAGAGTGGGTGATGAGAATAATGGACAAGGGTGACATGGCGGACATAGTCTTTTAGACTTTGCCCAGGCGTTTGACTCTTGTAAACTACCGTCTGCTCGTGCAAAAACTCTTTGCATATAGTTTAAAGTAATCAGTCATTCACTAGATTCAAGCATTTATGGTGGGCCGTACATACTGAGTCCAGATGAACAGCAACCTGTTTCCAAAGGTGAGCGCAAGCAGTGGAGTTCCACAAGGGTCAATACTTGGACCAATCCTTTTTCTCCTATTCATCAACGACATGCCGAATACCATTGGTAATAATGTGCTGCTGTTTGCTGATGCTGTCAAACTGGTGGTCTGCCACAAGCAGATTGGTCTTCTTCAGTCGAGTCTTCACATGTGGAAGTGGTCAACCACATAGGATCTTGACCTCAACCAGAAAACTCTCTGGCAGATGTCGAGACCAAAGACCTTGGGATGCTTGTTGACTCCACCTACAAGCCTTTGTGTCACTGCATTCAGTCTGCCAATAAGGCAAGATGTACCATTTTTCTCATCAAGCACTCCTTCACTAACCTCATTTTGGAGATCTTCCTCCCTATGTATCTATCTCTTTCATCTGACCTGTGTTAGAGTATGGTATCTAGGCATCATCTCCATATCTGGTTCATAACATTCAGCATCTGGAGCGAATGCAGAGGCTGGTGACCGATGTGGTGTGAGGTTTGCATGACCTTTCTTAAGAGACCCTCTGTGATGGCTGATTCTTTTTTTCACTGGAGCATCGAAGACTGAGGGGCGACCTAATTAAGGCCTATAACCTTCTTCATGGCCATTACAACCTCCTTCATGGTTTTTTCTTCACCCCGGCACCTGAACATGGACTGAGAGGACACAAACCGAAGCTGTTACATTGGAGATTTCCGCTAAACCAACGAAAAGCCGAATTTTCCATCTGCATATCAGGTCCCTGGAATAGACTGCTGCTTGAGGTTGTCACAACACCAACAACGGATCAGTTTAAGACGAAGTTGGACAAGTGCTGGTCAACTGTATCTAAATCTGCAGTGTTCCACCCCCCACTCTTTGTTCGCTTTCCTTTTCTTTTTTTTTCTTCCCGTGCCCTTCTTAACGGCAATGAAATGTTTAATGTTTTAACCTATGTTAAATAAATTGAACTGAATTAAATTGAATATATAAACATAAACCATTAAAAATAGCAACATTATATCTGAAAAAAGTATAAAATCTACAACTTTTGTAAATAATTTTTGGATAATTTTTAGAATACTTAGAATTTCAGCACTTAGGGATAATTAGTTAAATTGAAATTTGAATAATATTAGGATGAGAAGAAAGTTCTTGCAATATTTTAAATTTGGATTTCAAATGATGTATTTTCGAATAAATTTTTGTTATAATACCTTTACTTTATATATCATTTTAAAGAGCATTTTCTGCTCTATCTAATCATTTAAATTACAATCGTTTAAAAAAAATTATGTTTTCTTTTCATGACATTAAATACAATGTGCAAAAAAGCAAATTTGCACAATTTTCTTATTTCAATTCAAGCTAGGCCAAAAAGCTGCTGAAACACCTTGCGATATCAACAAAGCATTTTGTCCAGGAACCACTACAGAACGCACAGCACAATGGTAGTTTAAGAAATTTCGTGGTGACGACGAGAGTCTTGAAGATGAGTGTAGTCGTCAACCATCAAATGTTGACACCTATCAATTAAGAGCCATAGTTGAAGCTAATCCACGCACAACTGTTTTAGAACTTGCTTTTGAATTAGACGTAACATATACAAGGATTTCCAACCAATTTAGATAAATTGGAAAAACAAGAAAACTTGATAAATGGCTGCCTTATGAACTGAACAGCAACCAAAAGAAATGCTGTTATGAAATGTCATCTTCCCTTCTTTTACGCAACAAGAACAACCAGTTTCTTGACTGGGTTGTGACTTTAAAAGTGGGTTTATTATGACAACTGACGATGTTCAGCTCAGTGGTTAGATGCTGACGAAGCTCCACGACACTTCCCAAAGCCAGGGTTGCAGCAAAAATAGGTTATGTTGACTGTTCGGTGGTCTGTGACCAATCTCAACTATTATAGTTTTTTTTTAATGCAGGTGAAACCATTATGGCGGAGAAGTACTGTCAACAAATGGATGAAATGCATCAGAAACTTCGACAACAACACCCAGCATTAGTCAATTGAAAAAGCTTAATTTTCCTCCATGACAATGCCTGACCACATGTTGCTAAACTCACTTTGCAGAAGTTGAATGAATTGGGCTACTGCTTAATCTACCATACTCTCCAGACCTCTTACCTATCGATTGCCACTTTTTCAAACATCTTGACAACTTTCTGCATGCGAAATGCTTCAAAAACCTAAGCGATATCAAAAACGTTTTTCAGCGACTTTATCATCACCAGAACGCAACATTTTTACATTACTGGCATAAATACACTCGTTTTGCGTTGGCAAATGTGTGTTGATTCTGATGGTGCTTATTTTGATCAATAGATTTTTGTTTGAGCCGAGATATGTTCATATGAATTTAAAAGTTAAAAACCACAAGAACTTCCTTGTGAACCTGATAGTAAATTGATGAAAAAAGTAACTTTAGTATAAAATTAAAAAAAAAAAAATTCTTACTGAAAATGTTTTGTTGCTCTATCTATAGATAAAATTGCTCCTTTGATGCGCATAAAGCCCAAATATTCACAATAAAGGTAATTCCATGTTCTATTAATAATTATTTATTATTAATGATACTTATGTTTAGGGACTACCACAGTGTACTTAGTAATTATTTTCCACTTGGCTTGCAGGAAATGCTAGCAACTATCAATATGGATATAATTATAGGTATTTCCTTTACTAAGCCATAGATTTATAATGTACAAAATAGTAAATGAAATATACTTTTTTTCTTTAAAAGAAGTCTTCATATAATATATTATTAAAATTCTTTGTCTTATGAATATAAAATATCCTTACTTGGCAAATGGAAACATGCTTCAACATACACCCATACTTTGTAGTTTGGATTCTGATCATCTTCTTTTTCTTCCAAAATCACCTTGATTGCAGTCACTTTGTCAAATGTAGTTGAGATGAATGGTCCAGTGATTTTATTGGCACCAGGAAGTTGTTCGAAATTTTCAGATCCTGGACGTTTTACAAGGATTGTGACTTTCTTAGCATTACCGCTCACATCAACCTTGATCAGCTCTACCCCTTCAGGCTTATCGGTCAGTTTAACTGTAATGCTTGGTTTGGAGTCTGTGGGTATAGCTGGTGCTGGTACAATCCACCCAAGACTACCAGGTCTGACATCAGTTACAGGAGAGTTTGGTGTGTTTGGTGTTCCACTAATGTACTCATCAGGAATGAGACTTTTATCAGTCATACCCTGAGTAGACTCACATCGAACTGAAATTTGCACAAAAATTAAGTATTGAATAATTAAAATTTCAATAACCAACTGTAAATGAAAATAAAATATAGTCAGTAAATAAATCAAAATAAATCCATGATCATATACAAGGTGTTCGAGATACATTTGGCAGATTTTAAAACAAAAAATTATTTTGATGAATAATTGATGTATTTTCAAAATATCAAGTGACCCTCTTAGAGGACCTTGTGCCAAATACAGTTCCATTGAAGAAGCTTCCTGGAGCCACCACCATGTTGCTTTCACAGTGTCATTTGAGAGATGACTAAACATCATTTTGATCCTGACAATCAGCAGTCTTTAATTGTTTGAGATGGTACTTAGGGTTGAAAACAGGTGAGTTGCGGGACTAATGTTTGAACTGGTTAGGTCATGGAAGTCCTCATACAGCCACTTCTGAGTTTTGGCAGACGTGTAATATGGAACTGAATTCTGTTACCACACATATGCCCTCCTGCCAGCCACTTTCATTCAGCACTTGACAATAGTGGACAGTAACAATATAGCCATCTAAATTGTGTCTGAGTCCAATTTTGAAGATGTGTGGTGGCATGGTATAGTCTTTATTGGAAACACACTCAAAGATCATCATTGCTTGAAGGAACTTGATCTTCATGACGTGTGAGACATTTTGTATACTAGTTATTTGTTGTTTTGTGTGCTTTGCAATTCATCCTGGTGGAAATTCTTCTCACTTGAGAAGAATCAACGTATTACCAGAATATCACTGGGTGTTTGACCTTGTTGAGAAGTTTTGTGACTTTAGTAATTTCTCTTGGTCCTTAATAGTGAGTAGTTGACTCTTTTATCTCATACACGAGGAGAAGCAAAGATTACCATTTAGTGCTTTCTTCATAGTCGCCAGTTTGATACTCATCACTCTTACCAAGATCCAAATTGCTATGCTAGGATATTACTGCAATTTTTAAAGCTTCTCAATGAATTTTATTGTGTGCATATAGTCAAAACACCTATGATATGAATCTTTATTGCTAGTCACTACTTTCACATCTTTGCGACAATTCTCCGGCTCATATCTCCTTCAACATATTCAAGATTCTTGAATTTCTTTAATACAGCATAAATCATGATGATTCAAGTAACAATATTCTCATGCCTTCCAATGTCTCCAGTTGTCAAAACCATTAATAGCACACAGAAACAACTATCCATTGCACTTTATCATTATTAAATACTTCAAATGTTTCTGAAATGAAAGAATATAAAAAACGATCAAATTTATCTCAAACACCAGTATATATATTTAAAAAGGTTTCTAAAGGTGCAAAATTAAATATAGATTGTAAAAATAAAGATAAAGTGATTTTCATCATATCGTTTTAATATGTACTGAAATCCAGTCTTCAATTATAAAATCCAAAATTATTAAAATTAGCTTACATAAGAAATTTTCAATCGTGACAACTTTTCAAATATATTCAGATAGATTCTTTCTTTCTATAAACAAGTCACTGCTTATCAAGGCCACTCGAGGTATAAAAGGTAATTTTGTTGGACAGATAGACCATGAGAAATCAAGGAGATTTGCAATGATTATTGTAACTGGTCAGAAATTGATTATTTAATAGGACAGCTCAACAAGAATTTGTTTATACTGGACTTGATAATGGCAATGTTCTTATCAACTAGGAAGAAGCCCCATGATACTGTGTTCCTCAGATAGGAAGTACTAGGAAAATAACTTGTTCATGGAAGTTCTACTTAATTGTAGGTACACAGAAGGAGGAAGGTAATTTATCAACAGTGGTTGTAGCTAGATAAGTTTTTGTTGCGGATATTTTAAAAATCCCTTATATGTAAAACTGAAAAGCATAAGAAATTTAGAAATATTTATTTAGTTAAAGATATACATAATGCAAAAACAAGGACTTATTTGGAGTTCAACTGACAATCATTTAATAACAAATAAAAATCAAGTTTCTATTCCATTTTAAAGGATTAGAATCCTTTACCAATATCACTCCAAAAATGGAAACGATGTCGCACCCTCTTTCTAATCATGGAGATCATCCAGTTCGGATGTGTAAAAACAAAGCTAATAAAAGCATTAAGTGAGCATCATGTGCTTTTATTTTAATTCCTCATTGTCCTAATATAATACAGAATAAGCAATTGGTATAATGAGAGATCTAGAACAGGAGACTTCGATTGCATTGCTACAGTGAAAGAATGGATAAGAGTTTTTGGGTTAGTAGATGTAGAACAATTAAGGTGGCAAGATCAGGTAGAAGGCCAGGAAAACATGGAGGGGTGATAAAGATGAACTTGAGAGAAAGAGGGATAAATAACCTCCTGATCAGAGATAGGTTAGTTTGGAAGTCAGTTTCTAAAAGCCACCCAGCACATGCCAACATGCAACATGGACGTTAAATCGAATATGAAAAAAATGCATAAACAATAATTCAAGGACAAATTAACACCAATACATAATTGTATATTAATGCCCTATCTGAAAACTTTTAAATGTTATTTTGAGCAATATTTTGAAACATTTTCGGCATAATCTTATATTAAACAATATTCTGAAGGCATTTTTTAACAAAATAATTATTTAAAAAAATACAAAATTATTTAATCTAAAATTGTGCAAAACTATATGAATAAATCATGAAATGCTTTATTTTGGAAATAGGAAAATAGTAAAACAAAACTATCATAAAATATAACTCCACTTACATTTTGTTGTTGTTTTTGTAAATGTTGTTGTTGACGATCCTGTAAATGAAGACAATTACATCAATATTATTTGAAAAAATGTTCAAAATGTCATGATTTATTAGTCATTCTAAGCTTCATGAGACAGCTTTATTTTTTCTTTTGCTGTTTCTATAAAATAATTGTGTAATTAACTAATTCGATATTTTGAATATCAAAAGGCAGTTTTTATATAACCTGCATCAATGAAAAGTTTGCTGTGTGCTGAGTGTTTTGTAGCTGTTTCCAATAATATAGTTATTATATGCTGGGTAAGCATAGTCTCGTTACTGGCTTCCTTTTACCTTCTTCTTAGAGAAAAAATTATACATAGGCTCATTGCTACTCTTATAGCAGACATATTAAATAGCCAGTTTCACTACGTCTCCCTGAAACATAAAGGGTTTATGTTCCTAGTAGGTTTTGTACGTCTTCCGATGGTTTCAGTTTAAGGATTACCTTCCTACGCTTCTCCCTCTCCTGTATTTCTTTCTCTTAGAGATCTACATTTATCTTGCTCAGAATCATCTTTATGCATTATTTCATCTTCATCCAAATTTTCTAACTCATTCTAATCGTTTTGTCATGCATTATTTTAACTTCTGACATTCCATTCTATAAAAATCCTTTCTAATAATTCAGTACGAGGAAGAATCGTACAGATTTTACTATTTTGATCTCCATATTCACCATGGTCCCCGGTTTTCATTATTAAATATAGTTGTATTGTGAACTTTTTGCATGATAAATTCTGTTGTTTCTGTATTTGATTCATTTTCTTTATATACTACTAGCATTTCAGCCCGGTGTTGCCCGGGTGTTTGGAGGTGTATGCTGAGCAAAAAAAAAAAAAAAAAGAGTAAATTTTTTTTTAATTTGACCCCTATTATGACCCCTTAAAATTTATAGTTTCGGGCTCAAATCACTTTATTAAATTAGATCCAGGTTCAAGGAACCTATATCTAAAATTTCAAGTGTCTAGACCCAAAATTGTCGGAGGAGTTTGGTAGAGTTCTTAAAGGTCAAATCGTTGAAATGTGACCCCTTAACAGCCAAATTTCTGACTGACACCCGTCACATCGATTTTCCCAAATCTCAGTACCCGGTATTTCAAATTTTGAGTATATAGACTAAAAATTGACAGAGTTATTGCGTAGGGAAATGTACACAGACAGACAGACAGACAGACAGACACGTTCACTTTTATAGATATATATATATATATATATATATATATATATATATATATATATATATATATATGTTTTTTCATTTGTTGAGTAGTAAATTCTTAACCTAACTCTAGTTTTCCTTCCAATTAAAACTGATGAAATTTCTAGTTTTTCAGCATGAGATATTGTGTAGTAGCTTAAAGGCAAAAAAAAATCTTTATTTTTTCGACTCCTGTGGAAATCATTGTCTAGGTATAGTATTTGTGTATTTATTTTTGTGATTATTTAAATTCCTATTAATTATGATCGCCAATTTATTTTTCAGATTACTCTTTAGTGTATTTTTTTAAACTTGTTTTTTTTTGTAAACTCTCTCGGCAATTTCCGGAACTAATTTTATCCAGCTTTTGTAGAGACGAGTTTTTTTTTCTTTCTTTACTTAAACTTATTTCATTATTGAATAGATCATTTTATCATCACAAATTATATCTTAAAAAAAAAACAAAAACATGCTCATTTTTTCTTAATCAATGCTAGTTATCACCCCTATATAATTATCAACATCTTTTTATGTGCCGGTTTTTAGTATGCTGCTTCTGGAAAATATAAACTTCAGAATTTGTTTTATCATAGAACTTCTTTTTTCTAATATATGGATTACTTGAGGACAGCCTGAAATATAGTCTCCTCATATTAATAAAAGTCTCAATGCAGTAATATTCACATGATCCATATGCACACAATTCATGGCTCCACTTCTCTGGACAATGAATGTAAAATAAGTTGTGTAAAATTTCTTAATTCTTTACATGTTTTGCATCTTTTTATATATTCTTCAACATCTCATGAATATCTTAATCATCATACTTTTTATTTTATCCTTTTTTTAGCTGCTGCTCTACACTGTTTATCATCATGTACACTTTTATCACTAGTTTTCTTATATTTAACAAGCTTTACAAGCTCACTTTTTCTTCATAAAACAGTTTAAATTAACTGATCCCACGGTCCAAATGTTTTATAATATACATATGTGCATATATATATGCATGTGTATATACGTGTGTGTGTGTGCGCTCGCTCGCGCGTGTGCACATGTCAATGCAATGCAATAAAAGAAATAAAAAGTAATTGAGAAACCGGTTCAGTTAAACCAGTAATACTAATCTTACCTGGTTCAGCCGTTGATGATGGAAAAGTCCATTCAATAGTTTCCTCTGTTACAGGTAATACTTCTGTAAAAGCAGTAGTTGTCTGGGTTGTGTGTTTGCTACTAGCAGTTGATGAAGTTGGTGTTGATATTGGTATTGAGACATGTGTACTTGCTTCACTTGGTATCACTTCTTCAGTTGTTATATACTCAGATGTTGTAGAACTTGCCTCTGAAATTTCGAAATAAATGTTTCTTTTTAATTATAGTTTGTAAGCAGATACTATTTAGCTAAAATACTATGTCTATATTTGTAAACTGAAATCTGCAGATTTATTTGTAGAACATCCTCATTTGCCTATTTTATGAACATATTTTAAGTAGAAGGCGATTTGTGAAAAATCCAGAAATGTATATTTTCTTAAGATATTCAACTTGATTTGACAAAAAATCAGGATATTTCCTTAGCATATTCTCGCCAGAAATTGATTTAAGGAAAATCTGAATCCAGATAACTTCCAAATATTCTAAGTAGAGGTTGACTTGAAGAACATCCAAATGTGGTATTTTCGTATCATATAGCTGGAGATCAATTGGGAAAAAATGTACATGGATATTTCCAGAACATCTTCTAACCAAATGATGATTTCAGAAAAATCAGAATATATTATAGTTAAAGATTAATTTAAGAAAAGTTCGAATGTGAATATTTTTTAAACATATTCTTGCCAAATGTTTATTTCACTTTTTTCTAGATAATTGTGTTCTGTTTTAATATCTTTTCAAATAGTCATATATTTATATGCCATACTGTATAAGCTACTTAATTTAGATAGTGATATCCTATTTTTATAAATTTGCAAAGGTGGCACATATATTTATTAACTGTATGATCAGTTATATTTAGATAATACTGTTGTCTTCCTACCCATTAAAATTCCTCATCCTGTATAAAAAATGTATAATTAAATTCGTTTTAAACGACCATTAAATTACTTCTCTTTTTACAATCTTTTCTTTTGTATATCTAAAATATAAGAAAACTACAAAAAACAAAAACAGACAAATATATACTCCTAAATACTACAGTAGATATAAAGGAATAAAAAAGGTGAAATACTTGTGGTGACTTTATTTCAAAATCTTGTAAACATTTTAAAGAAAATCCTTGTATTTTGACTTACCTGTTGAACTAATCCTTGTAGAAAAGGTTCCTACAATGAAGATGTTTTTATTTTAATATCATGGATAAAACAACTGAAAGTTATTGTATTACTGAACAATTTTAAAATTAGATTTTCGAAAGTTTTAGGTACATATTAATAATTTGTATTATTTTGACTATCTCTTCTCATCTTGAATGTCATTATCACATGTTTTGGCCAATGTAATCCCGAACTTTCTTCATGTGCTTCATCTTGAATTTGGAAATCAATACAAGATTTTTTTTATTTAATCTATGAGGGTAGATTGTTCTTATTTGTCAGTCATAAGCAGGTAGAAGTGTTAATTTACTTTATTCATAGCATGATGCTATTGGACAAGTATGTTGTTGGTGTTTGTGTATTTGTTGCTTCATTTTACAGATCCAAAGGAAAGAGGAAGACACAAGAACTTTTACTGCTACATATTCACTATTGCTATAATGATGGCTTAATAAGAACAGAAAAGAAGAGAAAAGAAAAGAGAGAGAGAGAGAGAGAGAGAGAGAGAGAGAGAGAGAGAGAGAGAGAGAGAGAGAGAGAGAGAGTAGTATTCACAGAGCCAACAACTTATATGCCAGTATTATTACAGATTCTAATGCTACAAACAGCTTATTAGTTGTAGTGGACAGAGCATATCCCCTCCCCCAATGTAACTGACATAGTATTGCCCGTATTGTGTATAAAAACTACACTGACTGTGTTAAAAGTAGGCTTTTATTAATATCGGCTCACTTCAAATCAGGCCTTGAAAACCTATGATTGAAAAATGACTATGATTGAAAAAAGAAATGAAAGCAACAACAGTTGAAAGAGCTTTTATTCGTGATACTTCAGTTACAACCTGCTTATTGGTGCTGTGTATGCGGAAGTAAAAAGCCATTTGTAATCTTAAATTACAATATTGCCATAATGTTGTAATAATGCTGAGAATAAATGGTTAGTTGGAACTAGGAGAATAGTTTATTGTAATGTTACAACAATCTTGCAATGATGTCAAATTATTATAATGTTACAGTAGTATTGCAACAATGTCCAATTATTGTAATATTACAATAATGTTAGAATACTGTCGAATTATTGTAACATTATAGTAAGATTGCAAAAATGTTGAATGATTGTAATGTTACAATAACACTGCAATAATACTGAATATCCCACAATCAAAATAAAATGAAGTTGATTATTGGTATGATTTTTGTCCAATTCCTAGATTACTTTAATAATAAACAAAATGCACTTACCTGGAGTTTCAAAACATGCTTTGATGCTGACCCACACTTTATATCTCTCATTATTTGGCTTAATAGATTCAAGAATAATCTTGACCACTTGGACATTTGCGTAATCTTTGCTGCGATAAGTTCCCGAAATATTATCCGCTTTTCTTTGAAATGAAGGCAAACTGCTGTCCCATGTTTCAACAGAAAATCTCCCAACATTTCCAAACACTGTAACTTCTACAAGAGGTAAACCTTGTGCTTTGTTTGTGATTGAGATCAATAGGTACGGTTTTGTTTGATTTTGGTTTATTGGAACAGGTACAACCCAACCTTGTCCACTTGGACGTGAATCGCTTGGTGAGCCATCACCGAATTCAGGTGACCCATTGATAAAACGGTCAGGGATCAGGAATGGATTTGACATGCCTTCACTAACATCACAAGGTACTGAAAAATAAAAACAAATATAGATAAGATAATAAACAAATATAGATGCATATTTATTCTTCCTTTCATATGCCACTGTACTTTAATATATTTCAACCGTTAACTACCCTGGCCAGATAATGAAACTATGAATAGGTTCCTATCACTTCACATCTAGTTTGACTAAAAGTTTAACTCAGGAAAATAAAATAAAAATAAATAAAGGATGAATAATAGCAATAAAAACATAGACATTTGTTTTTTCTTCTACATACTACCATGCTTTAATCTATTTTAAATATATTAGCTATTTCATTCTTTCAAAATAATTTGAAAAAATAGTAAATAAAAAAATGAACAAATCAACGAATAAATAAAATATATTAATAAAATTAAAAAATAAAACACAAAATATGTAAAAAAAAAACAAACCCCAAAAAACACTTGCATGTTATCTATCATTGGAAAAATGGTATTTTGACAGCCAAAGTTGCACCTCTAGGAGAAAGGGGGCCAAGGGAGACTTCAGACCCTATCATATTATAAGACATTATTGCTGCTCTCATGAGATCACAAGTTCCGAAAGTTTCACCAGCTTAGTTTCTCTGCTTACTTGCTGGTCGCTGATGTAAACATTTTTACTGAGTTTTGTCCCAAGTTCTACAGACCTTCTCCAACACAAACGTGGGTCTACTGTAAGTTATTTCTTGTATGCTTATCATGATTACTTTATCTTGTTATTACAACTGTTACAGGCTTACTACTAAAAAGAATATCCAATAAAAGCCAATTGTTAACATCCTTTGATGTACATGAATGTCAGACAGTGAATAATTTTGGTCAGAATGTTCTCCCTTGTGTCATTTGGTCATGATTTGACTATTTATCTATGACATAGTTTTCCCATAATGTTAGCATGTTGAATTTAAAATAACTCTACCAACCCATCTGCTCTCTTAATGAACCTATTTGTTCTTTCTCTTCTTTATCTCTTCTTTCTGCTTTTGTTCTCACTTTTCTTCCTTTCTGTCAATTGTTTATTATACTCAGTCGTCCTATGGTAAGGATCTTCTGGACTCTTTCAAGCCATCTATCTGATGCTTTGTGTATGATTTATATTCAATTTTGAAATGGTTGTATTTTTTGTCTACTAATGCTTCCCCTTCTGCTCCATCATTGACTTGATCTGGCAAGTTCATCTGGATTCACTATGACCTTGATAAACTAGTTCCCATGTACTATGCTTTTTATCTAGTAGTATTGTTGATGGCTGATATGGCAGCACCTAGTATTCTAAAATTCTCATCCATCTGATATGGACGAAGCTCAACATCACTTAACTTTGATGGTCGAATAAAAACAGATATGTAAACAAAGTTGCGCTGTGTATTATTGCTTATCCATATGCAATTTTTTTAATAATTTGTAAATAAAAATGGATTCGCATAATGCCTTTTGACAACATATTAAGTAAGCACTTGAGTTTAATTTGATTTGATTGTATTTGGGCAGTTATTCACTTTTTCACTCATTTCTCAAACTTTTAGATACAATTACTTTCTTCATATTTCTTAGCCTACTTTTGTTCACTTCAAATTATTTATTGGGTGCTATAGTTATTGTTTGCTGTTTTGCAAGTGTTTTCCAGAAACCATTTGAATTATTGAAGTTCTTCTTTCTGTTGCTTACAATTATAGCTGTAACTGCCTGCCATTAGCCAGAATAAATTGAAGTAATTTAAATTTTGAAAATTTCATACCTTGAGATGTTGTAGTTCCTGGTGTAGAAACTGATGGTAGTACTGTTGAAGTAGATGTACTTTTACTTGGGAAGACTGAAATATAAAAATACATTGATATAAACATCTTAAGAAATAAATTGTTGTTGTATCATCATTGACATCAATCTTTAACCATTTCCCTAGTTAATTGTTGTAAAGGAATGAATTTGTATGAATTAAATAAATTAACAATGTAATTCATACAAATAAATCATATGCCTTTTATTTACAAAATATCAGAAGGTATAAACGATTTAAATGTTTATTCAATTGTGGATTTGTTGATAAAGGAATAGACTACTGATAATATTGTGTTCTTCTTTATATAGTGTGGCAATCAGCAGTTATTGCCAAATATCTTTAACAATTTCTTTTATTGCTTTTAATGAAGATATTTTAAGCTTTCCTTATAGATATTTCCTTCTGCTTATTTGATTTGAACTTGGAACCAATTTTGGACTAAAACATGCAATTTCTTTTGTACTAATACTCATAATCTCTCTTTCTTTCTCCCACCTTATATAAGACAGGAGGGATAAAGGTGAGAAGAGAAAAAGAGAAGGAAAAACAGGAGTTGAAAGCAGAACAGAGAGAATGAACTTTGTAAACATTGAAAAAACGAAAAACTGTAGCAATCCCACTAATATGAAAATATATAATTGATATTAAGTAGATTAGAGTCATGTCCTCTTGAACACTCAGATTTTCGGATTACAAACTGCCAGAGTTTGCTGTCTCTTATTCCACTCTTCTGGATTAAGAAAATATGCATTTTGATGTGAAATTAAATTGACATCTTACCAACATATTTGAAAATGGATCTATTCTTGTAATCTTTCGTCTTACTTTTTGGTGAAAATTGAACTTTTGTAGACATTGTTGTAGTTTGTTTTTACTTATGAGAATTTTTGGCATTTCTTATTTTTGGAGATCAATTTTAGGTGTGCATATGTTTGAGGGAGAAGGGTAACTAATCTATTATCTCCTGAAAATGCATTAAATCATTTTATAAATGAAATAATTATTTGATTATGTTTTTCTTACAAAGTCCTATGAATGAATAGATACCACACTTTATCAGAATTAGTGTTCATTGAGTGTGAAATCTCTATTTATTTGTGGGCTCATACATAAGATCGCCTCCACTTCCTCCAATTTTCTGTACTAGGCTATACAGACTATACTTTTTTTTTCAATAAGATCAACCCCATATCAACAGGCGGCACAGGCTTTATCTCCTTTAAAAGTATTTGATTATGTGTTCTTAAAAATGCTACTTGGTACGATAGTGGGAGATTATTTTACATTGAATTAATATATGAAAGTGATCTATTATTTTAAAGTCTAAAATAGTGTTTCGTTTTTTTTTTTTTTTTTTTTTTACTAACTTTTTCAATGTGTTTGTACGTAATCGCCTAAAGATAGAATCTTATGTTTTTATTTTGGGTGAATTAGCACAGAATGCAAGACTTCAATTTTACCAAAGTATATAGCTAGCAGCTATAATGAATCAGTATGACACTGATCTATCTGAGCTAAATTTCAACAACAGAAAAAATTTCCTCTTTTTCTTACTTTGTTTTCTTTCTTTTTCTCTTCTCTTCGTCTTTCTTTTCTTTTTTTTTTTACTTATTTTTTCTTAACCGTTGTTCCAGCTTTGTTTTTTTTCTTTTCAAAGTTGTGGTAATTAAAAAATTAAACATTCACATTACTAACCTGAAGTTGTTGGTGTTGTCTTGGAAACTTCAGGAGTTGTATATTCTATAAAAGATAAATAAAAATATGTAAAAAAGACAAAGTAAATTTACAAAATATATTTGATAAATTATAAGATCTTTTTGTCATTTACCAGCCCCCGCCCCCATGAGAGCTAGATATCTTGTAAACTTGAGCTTAATGCAGGATGTGGCTATTTCTAAATGCTACAAGAATGTTGATAGTCGGTAACAATCTCCATTTATATAAAGTTAAATAATGTGTATATGTCTATATATTCGTATGCATAGGATTAATTCCGAAACTAATTAACTAATCATTATGAATTCTGGAACATAACTGATAAGTATAAGAGTGGACAGTGTGGATTATATTTAGTTTTATGTAAAAAGGCAAAGAGGGACTAGAAGCCCCTGATGAACGCTTCAGATACTTCCGATTTTTATGAAATTTTACCAGTAGATATTAGATTTATTTTTTTTTGTATTTTAAATGGTCATAGCGGGCATAATATGAGCATGACCTCCTATCTAGAAAATTGAAACATTTTTGATTTCCATTAAATTTAATCCATAATCATTAAATACCAGTCAAGCTAGATTCTGTAAATTTCAATTTCAAGACTCCTTAAACCAAGCCTTAGATTTTAAGCATTTTCTAAAACCAAAATCATATAAAAGATTTTGATCAAATTTTGAATAAAGATTATAGACATTAGGTTTAATAGCATTACATGTTGATTTTAATGCTCGTAAATGATTCAAATTGTTCTATTTGCAGAATTAATTTTACCTGTCTTGGGATGAGTAATTACTTAAAAATTACCTGATAAGAGCCTGGTGAAAAATTTTATACAATCAATCGATTATGGTATCACCACTCTTTCTCTTTTTTCTTTGAAATTTTGTAGTGATTAGATTATGAGCTTTTTTGTCACATATATCTACCTTTGCAATTTTATTTCCTTTGGATTTATTATTACTACTATTACTTCTACTAGAATAGGGGTTTTTACACTAATCATTATAAGCGATTTCTCACTGACAAGAACAAGTGGTGCTTTCTGGAGTCTGAGTGACTAATCTCTCCAAATTTTTAGAACTCTTTCAATAAAGACTGTAAATAATTTTGCTACTGCAACAGACGTTTACAATTGATTTATTGTTGATGATGACCATTAATCTTCTCTGATATTTGAGTGGCAATAAGCCTACCCAAGACTCAGTATTCTCTGTATTTACAGTGCTCTCCCTATTTGATCTTTAGAGTATTTGACCCTCCACAACCATTTTGTATGGTTCCTGTTGAGACTGATGTTACAACCTGTGTGTCAGTGTTTTTTTTTTTTTTTCATTTTCAATTTAAAAAAATTAGGAGGGCAGTGTAAATGTAATTTTTCATTGATTTCTCTGAGTTTCAGTTTCCTTTGGCTCATGTGATGGTCTTTCTATATTTTATTATAATTAGTCGGAAGTGACAGTGGTAAAGTTGATATCAGAATCAACTCTAGACTCAGTATTCTATGTTTGAATCCTGTTGGATCCATTAACTACTGTCATTTGAAATTTTGATAATTTTCTCATGGTCTCTCCTGTGAGTTATGAAAAAAAAAACCCCAAAAAAACGAATCAGAGAAATTAACAAATTGAAAAATGCTAATTTTTATGAAAATGATATCTGACCTTGCTACCTCAACTGTTCTACATCTACTAACCCCCAAATTCTTCTAATGAGACCAAACCAACAGTTTCGTTTTTGCACACATTTCCCTATGATGATTGAATCTTCACTGAGGCCATCCAATCTAAGCCTGTTATTAAGATGCATTGTGTCACTCTCATATCATTTCTCTCCATACAACACATGTATTCAAGCTTTGATGATCAAGTTTCACTTCCATATATTATCCCACTTCATACACATGTCTGATAGACTCTCATATTGATCAATAATTGTAATGTTTTGCTGGTTAGTAATTACCGGAGTTCCCTGAACTTACTCCTTGTTAAACATTCAGTCTCCTGGCTAAATATACAGCATTAAGTTTTAGGATAAATAGAATAATCTAGAGAAAGGATTGCCCCTCCCCCTTCTTACATCTTGGTGTAGTAGCGAAGTAAAAAAGGAGTACTTGACTAAAGTTGATCTATTAATTTTTTTTATAAGGTGGAAGCAAATAATTATAATAATAAATATATATAATTTAACACTAGTTGCTCTTTTACTCATACAATGAAAATGCAATAGAAATATTTGTAATGGATAGAAAATAAAAATTAATATTCTTACCTGGTGTGAAGCAACCAATAATTGAGACCTTGACGTTAAAGTCTTTAGGGTATATGCCAACATCGACAGGTTTTACAGATTTTAGAATGATACGGACTTTTGTAACCTTTGTCATAACCGATGGTTTGTAAGATGATATCCCATTTGTAAAAGTTCCAACAGATTCATATAGAATCGTTTTTGGATGTTGCAATTGAACAACGTAGTTATTTACGTTTCCGTGAAGAATCACTTCTGCCAATAGAATTCCATCAGGATCATTGGTGAGTGTGATCGTGATGGTGGGGTCATAACCAGATTTACTTGGCACTGGAACTTTCCATCCACTTCGATCTGGACGCATGTCAAGTCTTGTAGAAGAGCTTTCAATTGGTGTGACAATTATGTGGTGATCAGGAATAAAAACTTCATTTTTCATTCCTTCATTCAAAGTACATGGAGCTGAAAATAAAGATATCTTTGTGAAACATATGTATCCTATTGACAGAGAAAGCTTCAAAATAAAATGGTAAAACTAATGCGATGAGGAAACAAGAACATATATTTGTATCCAAACATATTGGAAATCAAATGAAGATAAGAAATTTCAATGTGTATATTAGTATTTGTACAATTCTGAAATATGGGCAGTAAACAAGAGACTTACTAACAAAATAAACAGCTTGCAAAGGAGACTAGGAAAATATGAAATAAATTTCATCGTCAGCTAAGTATGGGAAGTGTAGTAAAACCATAAATAGAAGACGTTGGCACATGCCATGAGACTGAGTGGATTTCTGCTAGTATGAAATACCCTAAATCTGATATGAAGAGAAGTCAACCAAATGCAAAGTGGATTAAAACTAGCATAAATAATTTGAACTGTGATGATTTTGCAAAACACCCTAAAATCTGCACACTAAAAAGCATTACAAAAGACAACAAATTCTGGAGAAACACAATGATGATACTAATAAAATAGTGAATTTCAAAAGAATATATATATATATATATATATATATATATATTTGGCAGCAAGCATGTCTGATTGAACACGACTGAGTCCTTTTTTTCGATTTTATTGAATAACTTTTCGATTCATCAAGTGGTCTTTTTTGTTTTAGCTGGTAGGTTGTATATTATGGCGCGCAGTAGTTGTTCGGTCATATTCTCCTCGAGCGCTTTCTATTGGTACATCCGATCGTCACCAGAAGTGGTTGTTGTTATTGTCGTTCTTTTCTTCATTGAGGCTTGGTGTATTAATAGTTAGTTCTATTTTATTTTTATTTTATATTGTTATACAGGTAGGTGCAGGTGGGTAAGGGTGAGTTATAATTTTTCATTTTGATCTTCTTATTTTATTTTTATTCTATATTTTATTTATTTAGTTATTTATTTATTGTTAATTGTTGAGTACGGTTAGTATATTTGTCCGGATATTAAACGCGATTCGATTAATGAGGGGCTGTAGTTTTTAATTAGAATAGCTTCTTGTAATTTAAGTCTTTGTGTGCAATTGTGAAACTATCTAATTTTAGTATTGTTAGTTAAAATATTTCTTATTTCGGATGATTGTAGTTTTTTGTTGTGATAGGTTAGGTGTCGCTTGATGACACTATTATCTACTAAATGGTAGGTTAATCGTCAAGAGAGTGTTGTCTTGATGTGGCCTATGTATGCATTGTATGAGTTTTAGAGTGGGTTTGAAGACATTCTTTGAAGGGGCAAATAAATTCATACACTACATTAGTTTGTGTTAGTGTGATGTTAGTATTATTATTGTTTTTAATTATTAGATTAGAGGTTTTAAATTTAGTATATTATTAGTTTGATCTTTTTGTTCTGGTCGGTGGGTCTGGTATACCTTTTAATTAGGTTTGTTATTATTTTTTCGTCTGTTTTGTAGTTAATGTGCAGTTGGTTTTTGTAATATACTTTGATGGTGTCGTTTTTCAACAATTAACATAGCTAGACAAGTTAGAATAAAAGAATACTAAGAAATTAGCAATGAAACTATAATGCATCTATTGCACTATATATAAATAAAATGTATTTTACCTGTTGTTGATGATGGCATATAAGTAGTTGTAGAACCTGATAAAAATAAAATTGGGTGTTAATTTATTGTATAATTTAAACAGTTCATATTTGAGACATACCAAAACAACTTAGCATATATATATATATATATATATATATATATATATATATATATATATATATATATATATATATATAAGAATAACAGTATAGTTATATTTCAAACTCCAAATATTTATTTTTCATACAAAACAGTTCCTTCAGCATGTTAAAATTTTGGTACATATTTTACAGATCCATTTCGTTATGAAGAACCCTTTTCTTCTTGCAACATAATAGTGTTATGCATTTTTTCTATCTAAGCAAAGAATTTCTAATTTTCTGAAGATTATATGCACGAAAAGAGACGGTATTGACATAATAATAACTGTTTGTTTCTGCATAACAAAACGGATATGTAAAAAAATGTACTGAAATCTTAACATGCCGGAGGAGCTGTTTTAGCATGAAAAAAATATTTGGATTCTGGAATGTAACTATACTATTATCCTTTTATATATGCCTTTTATATATGCTCTATTGTTATATTTAACATGCATCGAGCTTCTAAACAAAAAGGATTGGTATACCCATAGAATTAAATATAATTGAAAAAACATATTTTACAAAAAAAAACAATATATATATATATATATGGTAATAAGTAGTAAAACTGCACACCTAGGAAATACAGATTTTTTTTCTTTTTTTTTTACACAGTGGATACAACTTATCAAAGCCCGGAAGCCACTCAGGGATAAAGGTTATTGCAAGTACATTACGTTAGTGTGGAGATTTGATGAAGTGTTTACTTAAGGGGGAGGTTCATTAGGAATTTGTTAACGTTGGACTTGAACACATCCAAGTTGTAGTCAAGTGGGAAGCAGGCAGACGGAACAGAGTTCCACAGGCGTGCAGTTCTAAGAAAGAAACTTTGTTCATGGAATCAATGTTTTGATTTAGGCACAGATAAAGAGTGGGGGCAATTTTTCACAGTGGATTCGGCTAGACGGGTGTTTTTGGTGAAAGATTAGCGAAGGGGAACCAGAGATTGGACTTCAGACGAGCACCTGCCATGGAAATAACGATAAAACAAGGAAAGGCTCGCAACGTCTCTTCTGTGGGAGAGAGGTTGCAAGGTAGAGAAAAGGGCATCCCCACTAAGCCACAAAGTCTATTTTGTACTCTGTCAAGGCAGGATAGGCTGTTTTTAGCAGCTCCTGCCCAGATATGGCAGCAGTATTCCATCCTTGGACGTACTTGGCTTTTATATAGATAGAGAATTGCATCAGTAGTGAGATATCTTCTGGAGCGGTAGAAGGATCCCACCATCTTTCCAGCGACCTTGGCAATAAACTTGAAGTACGTGTTCCATTTCAGATCAGGAGTAAAGGTCAAACCCAGAAGCTTGTCAAAACATGGGGCCTCTCCCAGACGAGAGCCATCCATCCCAATTGATGCCAGATGGGGATCAGAGCGTTGATGATGTAAGGCTAGGAGTTTGGTTTTAGATGCATTAAAGGTAACCAGTCATGTGTTCCCCCACTGAACCACGCGCTCGAGATCAGAGGAGAGAGAATCAGAGAGAACTTTGCCATTTACAGCCTTTGATGTGTTGCCGTAGATGGTCGTGTCATCAGCATAGATGTCAACGAATGATTTAAGTATGTGTTTAGGGAGATCATTGATGTAGAAGCAGTTTTAAATATTGAAAAATTGAACTATTAGAAGTTTGGATAAAATGCTTTAAAGCACATGCTGGAACAACGAAGTTATGAGATTGCCAGAAATCACCAACCTATTTTTGATAACTGTGTGATATGAAGCTATAAGAAAGATTTCACTAATCACTTATCTGACTGAAATTGAAAACGTAGCATTTACGAATTCAAAGAAGTAATTAAAAAAAGATTTAACTACAAATATGCAGTTTCATGTCATACTCAGAAGAGATTCTATTTGACTCATTTATGAGATCCTACAATATCACTCTGCAATGTAGTGGAAGCTAGAGGATGATTATTTTCTAATGTTCTCAAATTCGTCTCTCACCATCTCAGTTTATTCATTACATGTCGCTGGCAACTTCCTTTTTACAACTCAATATCTTGAAAAGCATGATTATGCGTGTACACCCATACACGCGCGTGTACACAAAAGACCCTCTCTTATTGCTTTTACCTTATGTGTTTAATAAACATATTATTTGTATATATTGTAACTCGGTTTTAACGTTCTCCTATTTGATGTCTCTCCTTTAAATGTACTTCTCGTAATGTTGGCTAATGTTCCCTTTTATTCGGAGTCGTACAAACACGTGTATCTGGCATATTAGAATATCTCTCTCCTCAACATGTTTACGGATCTTGCACAAATTGACTAACAGCCTACGTTACAAATCTTCTTTATACGATTTCTTTACATAACTGGAGTCTGGTAACTGGGAAACTTGTTCAAACTATGCTTTCTAATAATGATATTGGTACATCTGTTAAGCTTCTTTCTGATACCTGTACTTCTTTATTCCCCTGACAAAGTTATCCAATGATAGTTCTTAAACATTTGTAATCATGCAATAGAAATAAGAACCCTAGTCTAGACGATCTGCATTCAAAAATACTCCAAGCACTCTCTCTACTCATTGTAGACCCTCTCATCCACGAGTATTTGTCCCATCATTCAAGAAAGGCGACACAAAATTACAGACCAGTTTCACTCACTTCTGTAATTTGAAAAGTATTTGGGACTCATGATATCTCATCTCCTGACCATAGCACTAATTTCTTAAGTTCAACACTACTTCCCGAATTTCTTCATTATGGAGGAGTGGGTCACTAAAATTTTGGATGATAGCTATGCAGCAGACATTGTCTTGCCTGACTTTACCAAAGCCTTTGATTCAGTGAATCATAGGCCTCTGCTCTACAAACTCCAGGCCTATAGATTTCAACCACATGTAGTAAGATGGATAAGCATAAAACATCAATCAACATTTGAATGTACCTATCGGGGGAGGGTCATACTGGAGCCAGATAACGATTTCCACTGAACTTGTATCACTAGTGGAGGAGCAACATTCTCTGTCTGTGTTTAAGACGTAGTAATGATTTCTGTTGTAGCCATGATTGACGTTTTGGAGAAAATATTCAGACACAGCTTAGATGTATATATCTTCCAACTTTTCATTTACATGGCTTGTTGCATTTTGCTGTTTTGCTAAAAAATTTGATTAGATTTAATTTTGAAAACATTGGGTTTCTTTTCATGCTCCGCCAATTTAATCCATTCTATCATATACAGCAATAAGAACTATCAATGCATTGTAAAGTCTTAATTTCAGAGGTATTGATTTTAAGAAGGTGATATGCTTTACGATATATTGGTTTTGTGGGGTTGGGTGGGACTGGTTTGAACTTTTAGTGCATACTAGAGAGATATTTGTTCAAACCTTAGGATTAAAGGTGATTCTTTGGTTTCTGTATATATAAACTTTACGTGCGTTTCGAATCTCAGCTTAAAACATGTCTAGCCACACAAAGGAACAAAGAAAGCTGGCTGCGGATGCATTTATGCACATGTTTGTTTTAGCTGAGTACTTATCATTTTAAGACTAACAAAATTATACCAAACTAGCTGAATCTTGTGGGAATTCCACATTGTTTTCTACATCAATTGGTATAATTTACTGTTTATAATATTCTTTTTGAGATAAATGTCTGTCATGGTTAATACTATTAAGAAAAAAGACTCTCTTCCGTAAAAATAATCATCAATATCAGCTAAATATTTTTAAAATAAATAAAACAAATATGCCTCTTCTTTATTTATTTAAAATTGTAGAAATTTAATTATTTTTACAACAAAGAATATTCTCTTTATTCTCATAAAAATAATTGTCAGCTAAATATTCTTCAAATCAATAAAATAAATGTCACTTTTTGAAATGTATTTATTTAAAATTGTACTGTTTTAGTTCATCAGATGACATAAGTTGATTATAAAATGCACCAAGTCTGAATTGTTTACCTTAGCGACATCATTATTAATCAGGAATCACCATCTTGGTTAATCACAGAATCTTATTTGTTTTGATGCATGTGAAAGGTGATAATGTACATACATGAAATGCCTTAGAGTATTATTATATTGACAACACAAAAAGATATTTTTAAAGGTATGAAAAGCTCTCACCTTCACATCCCACTGGTTCTATAACACAGGCACCATTCCTATATGTAAACTCCTCTTTGCAGGTGCATATTTTATTGCATTCTGGAGAAACTGAACAATCGCTGTTACATCTTTTCAATACACAGTAACACTTTTCAGCACAATCTGAAACACAAGTAAAAACAGAAAAAAATATCATCTCTTGAAAAAATATATCAAAACCAGTTATAGTTATTCATAGAATTGTTCACATAATCTCACTTGTCTATATTTGTATTTTTTGGCTGTACCTATTTGAGAATCTTCCATTTAAGCTACTATCTTCTCAAATCAATCCTTTTAAACAAATTTACAAAACATTTACATTATTAATACAATATCAATATACAAATTACATTTTATGAGAATTGGCAAAAGCTCTTAGAAGCATTATTAATAAAATTAAAAAGTGTGAATAAGCAGACCAGCGGTTTTAAAACCACATTAAGATTTTATAAAACAAGCCTTAATTTTTATATTTTTTAACTTAGTTTTGGATAGTAAAATATCTATCATCAGAGAAGAAGGTTTTTATTTACGAAAAAGAAAGAAACAAAAGAAAATTCTTTCCTTTACTATCCGAAATTAATAAAAAATATTTGAAGTTAAAAAAAATTAAATATTTTATTTTTATAAAATATTTGCATCTTAACATAGTTTAAAAATATCTTGTCTGTTTATTCAAAATGTTTAATTTCATTAAGGATGCTTTTAAGAGCTTTTGACAATTCTCATATAACATTAAAGCACCCACACATATAAAAAACTCAAATGAAAATTTATTTTCAACAATACTACATGTTACAACACCAGTACACATCTTTCATACAACGATACAAAGGGCACGAACATTTTATTTATGAAAAAAAAGAAGAAAAACGACTCTTTCTTTCTAGTCATTGATGGATATGTTACTATTCGAAAGTAATAAGTTAAAAAAAGAACAATTGAATGATTCTTTTAATAAAATATTTGCATCTTAACATGGTTTTACAAAAGTCTGCCTTTTTATTCAAAATTTAAAAATTAAATTTTGTTAAATATTTCATCCAATAGTTTCCCCAAATCCCCTCTTAATTCTTTCATTTCTGAATTCATCCATCCAATTCTATCTGAAAATGTACTATACATTTGCTAATAGTAATCTGATTCGGCGACTTGTTCTAATGATTTATCACTCTGTTAGTCAAACAAATTAAATCTACATAATAAAGTAAAATCAATTTTTCATATTTACATTTAAAGATTATATCTCTGTAAATATAAGTGATATATAGAATTCAACTATGCACACTCTTTTTGCTGATTCTTGATGTGCTTTCTGAAAATATGCTCCCATTTTGTTTGCTTTCAGTAATTTCTATAATTTTTTCGACTCACCTGATTCTTCTAAAACAGTCAGAAATATAGGAAGTCTAATTAAGTTTTACTTCCACACAAAAAAAAATATTATTGCCACCACCACAACCACCATCTTAAACTGAAAAATAATCTTCATACTTTTTCTTGATATTACTTTCATTATTTAATTTTTCTGACTCAATATTGATGCTTTCCTGCTATATTTTTATTAGATGAATACAAGTTGCCTTCTTTTGCTTTTGTGGTGATTTGATTCGCGATTTCAAAAAAATTTATGCGTTCAAGAATTGACCAAATAAAAATAGAATGACTTGATTGTTCATTACCTACCGCATCCATTATTCCATACTGTTTGCATACAGTTAATACTCTCTTTCCTATTTTTCTCCTCATACAATTTCTGTAAATACATAACCTTTCTTTCCCAGATGATGCCAAGTACCTTTAATTACTTATGTTTGTGTTTTCATACCTCCCTTTGCATTTATTTACATACTTTCCCAGTCATATATATTTTCCTATTCTAGAATACAAGACTACAATTAATGAATAGAAACATACAAATGGATAGTTTGAATAAGGCAGCTACATATTTTCTTTCCTTGTCCTACGGTTTCCATTTACCATTCTTTTTCTTATCTTTCACAACGAATGCCACTTATGTCCTTTAGTAATATTTCTGTAGCACCTCAGCCTATCTTTCCTGCCTCTCCAAGGGTACATTCGGTCACTTACGTTTGTCATCTTAGTGCTCACTTGAGATATTAGTCAAAATCAATTTCTTGCTTTAACTATCCATTTGTAATTTATTTGCATTATACCTCAGATGACTGATACAACATTTTTAATAAACGGTTGCTTTTATTATTTGGTTCCTACGAAAGATAATCTCTCTTTTAAACCGATTGCTAACCCTAAGTTCTCATGATAAAAATAAAAACCCAAGAACAAACTGAGAAAGCATGTACAAGAGTAATTTCCACCAGAACTTACAGTTAGTAGTAGGGTGAAGAGTTTTTCTTTTGTTTGACAAACGCTAATATTAACGCATAATTACGGACATTTTAACAATAAATATAAAAAATCTCAAAAAATAAAACAACAAATTATTTGCTGATACGCATTAATGCAATTTTATCTACAAATCCCATAAAATAAATTAGTGTTATGGGAATATTTCTTTAAGAAAATATGTTTCAGATCGTAGCCAAAAAATATTTTTGCTTGAACTATTCATTTGTGATCTATTTACATTATACCTCAGGACGAAAATGGAAATAATTTTTTTAAAGGGGATACACTTGGGATATTAGTTAAAAACAATGTTTTATTTTACTTTCTATTTGGGATCTATTTAGATTAAAACAATTATTTAATAAAAGTTATGAGCCGTTTAAGTTTGTATAAATATCGATTCTGAGCAAAGTAGCCCACTTTGTTTGCATTACTAGCTAAACAAACACTGTTACTTTGTCTATAATCGATAGTTACACAAACTTAAAGGACCTGTAACTTCTATTACGTATTCAGTTTTGTATATACTAATGTTTATTTGTACCAAATATGGATTGCAAACAATTTTGAACTTTACTAATGATTCCAAGAATGGCATATTTTGGAGTTCAGCCTGAATTAAGATTTATTAAAAAGATTGTTTTGCTCTATGCAAATAGCAAATGTTGGAGTAATTATACTAAAAATTGAATCACTCGTGTGTTAACAACGTGTAAAATACTGCAGAATGTTAATAAAGTTTGAGTTGTATGAACTGATGGTAAAATCGAAATGTTTAACTCACCAGAAGGAGTAGTACTAGTCTCTGTAGTTGTGGCTGAAAATTAGAGCATAGAATTTTCAGTATTTTAATATTAGTCAATGTTAGTTAATCAACGATTATTTTGTTAAGCTGTTTTTCTATATACTTTAATAACACAAAATATATGCTAAAATATTCATTCGTTCTAGAATTGAGTTATCCTATTCCCAAGCTGAAATTAATTAAAGACAAACTAGTTGATCAGATTTAGTATAAAAATCAACGAATTCGAAAGAAACTGAAATTTATTTTATTTTTTCAGAAATATTTGACCTGACTCATGGATGAAGCAGATTTTTATATGTAGATCTGTCAAAAGGAAAAATCGTATTCTACTTTATATATGAGAAAGATAATATAGGCATGAGAGATGCAAAGGTACAGGTACAAACTCATAAATTGAACTTTAAATAAAGTGCTGATAAGACAGAAATCTTTAACTCACCAGAAGTAGTACTAGGCACTGTAGTTGTGGCTGAAAATTAGAACAAATAATTTTCAATGTTTTAATATTCGTCAATGTTAGTTAACATTTTGTTTGTCTCACTAAAGCTGTTTTCCTATAAACACAAACATATAAACACAAAATATATGCTAAAATACTGACTTGTTCTAGAATTAAGATATGTTAAAAAAACAAATCTATTTTCATTGTTCCGATTGGCCATATTTTGTAATTAACTGAACATGTCACCTATCTCTCTTAACTATCAATATATCTCTATCGCTAATTCTCACTCAATATTAACTCAACCATTTCCTAATATTTCTAATTTTTTTCACACTCCTTTATTTCCACTTTTTTTTATACACCTCAGCTTCTTTAATCCACTATCATGTCACCTATATCTTGGAGACCTTTTTGTTCACCCACAAATCTGCTCTGTTACATTTAAAAGTGTATCCATCAACTTCTTTCACTGTTTTTCTGAAATAGATCTGGTAAATGAGTATGCATACATTTGGTCTTTAAACTTGCATTTTATGTGTCTTCTTTCACTGCTTCCTCCAAAGATGAACTTATTAATGGGCTTTTGAACTTAATTTTTATCAAGTTTGTGTAAAATAAAATATGGAGATACAACTTTTTATTCTGTTTTAGATTTTTTTAGATGAAGTCTGATAATCCGTATCATTTATCTCGGATATTATTCTCATAATGTTTTGGTCAATGCAACATTCAACCTTCGTTAGATACATTTAACCAAATTCGGGAATATCTATGTCAAACTTTAGAATCTGTTTGAAATTTCGAACTAAACTCGTTATTTAATCTGCAAAGTAGATGATGTTCTGTTCTGTCAGTTACGACCGATAGAAGACTTCTGTAAATTTTAATGATAATTTCTTAGTATTGCCTGTACTGAGGATTGAACTTTTAACCTCCAAAAGACTGTTACATAAAACTAATTATTACACAGCACTTTTTCTGTTACGTGAATGTTCAAAATTCTGTACAGATTCCCAAGTTCAACATAAATATTCCTAAGTTGAACAAGATGCACAAGAAGAATATCAAAGCTTACATTGGCCGAAACGTTGTGAGAATAACATCTAAGATGAGAACAGTAGTCCCAATAATATAACTTTTTGTATTGTCTTTTTATTATCTAAAAAAAAAAAATGAATGTAAGAGTTAATAAAAACTGAGACAATAAGTAACCTTAGATATTATGAAAACATACAAAAATTCCTAAAAATGTAAATTAATTGTTGACATAGTCAATTGGAATCTTACTTGGAGAAGGCACACATGAAAGACAACAGGATCCGGTAGGACGTTGAGGTGTGTAACCCTGAAACAAAAGTGTATTACTGATTAAAATTAACATTTCATGAATATCATGTATAACAGTGAATAGTTATTAATAATCAGCAGGACTACATGGCATTGTTCAAGATCTTAATTTCCATATATTATGTAGATTACACTAAAATATCAAATTAAAACTTATCAATCTTAATATTGCAATGCTTATTTTGATACAAAAATAAGTGAAAATAATTATGCCCGGGTAAAGTTTGAACTCACAAGCTCTAAGGAGCAGTAACCAACTGATCCGTGAGGAAAAGTATGAAATTCACATAAACCAAACTGTCTTTTATTTCTTCTTCCTTTCCCCCTCTACCTTTATAGTTGAATGTCAATCAGTCAAAAGCAATGGAAGAAAGAGAAGAAATAAAATCAAAAGCAAAATCAAGATTTTTTTTCCTTCTTTTTTATCAGTGAATATAAAAAAAAATTATTTAATTAATACCAGGTGATTTGAATAGCAGTATTAGGACTTCTAATTGAGAGGGTAAGAAATTTTATTCCTTCTTTTAAGACTAAAATAAAATATTCACTAAGATTAAATATAACAATCAATGAAATCAATTGAAAATTAAATATTGTTTTTGAATCAATATTTGCCATAAATCACCAATTAAAGAGATTTTATGTAGCTTATAGCAAAAGAGCTATTGATCACAGAAATATGAGAGGTCGACATAAGATTATATATAAGATTCTGTGTTCAAGAATAAACATTGAAACAGAATCAATCATTGATATTTAATACTATCTATAAGGGTAATAATAGGGACAGCAACTTTTGCAATCACAGAATTAGGGACAGAACCACACTATCATGAATAGGAAACAAAATCTCTTATTTTAAGCAAAAATAATTATTATTCAATCTTTTTCCTCCATTTTATTTTGTAATTTATTCAAAATTCAATAAATTAATGTGATTCTGTAAAAAATAAAGAGCTAAAATATATCTGTTCCAGGATGACAAAAATCAATTCCATGAAGAGAACACTTTTGTACCAATTTTATGCTCCTTTACAAAGATCAAAGTCTACATATAATGCTACTAAACTTTATGTAGAAAATCTTTACACTAATTTTTATACTAAGTCTATTACATGATTTTGATTCTAAAAATGTCTCAAGTTAATACGGTCTTAAGAAGAAACTGAAATTGAAGGAACCTTAATTGGTGTCTAATAATTATAAATTAAATTTAATGCAAATTTGAAACATTGATTTTTTAAGTGTTTATATTATACCATCTAAAAACTTTTTAAAATAGTCCAAAGAAACTGAAATTTAGGGAATATTTATTAATAAATTCCTAATATCTATTGTTAAAATTGCACAGATTCCATTAAGAACTTCTATCCCGTCTTTTCCTCCTTTTTTTTACATAGGCATCACCGCTTATTAAGACCCAGAGGCTACTCGAGGATAAGGGTTAAAGAGTATACAGTAATCAATTGGACAATATAGTAATCGTTAGTAATGGAAATTCGGTAAATTTGTTAACTTAAGTAGAACGGCTCATCAAGGACTTGTTTACGTTGGACTTGAAGACAACCATATTGTAGTCACCTGGAAAGCAGGCAAACGGAAGACAGTTCCACAGGCGTGCAGTTCTAAGAAAGAAGGTTTGTTCCTGGAATCTACGTTTAAGTCTAGGCACAGATAAAGAATGGGGAGAATTATTGATAGTCTTTTCAGCTAGAAAAGTGTTTCCTGTGAAAGTTTGGCAAGGGGGACCATAAATTCGCGCTCAGACAAGCACTTGCCATAAAAATAACGATAAAACAGAGACAAACTCGCAGCATCCATTCTGTGAGAAAGAGATTGCAGGGAAGAGAAAAAGACATTCCCTATGAGGCTATGAAGACTATTTTGAACTCTATCAAGGCAGGATAAGTCATTTCTAGCAGCTCCTGCCCAGATGTGGCAACAGTAATCCATCCTTGGATGTACCTGGCTCTTATATAGATAGAGAATTGCATCAGCAGTAAGATATCTACTGGATCGATAGAAGGATCCCACCATTTTTCCAGCGGCCTTGGCAACAGATTTGATGTATGTATTCCATTTCAGATCCGGAGTAAAGGTCAAGCCCAGAAGCTTGTCAAAACATGAAGCCTCTCCAAGAAGTGGGTTTCGTCAAGGAGGATCATTCATTTAGACTGAGAAATATGCAACATATATTCTCAACCAACACACTTTAATAATAGTCTACTTCATTAAAGATTTCTCATCAACTGAAAATTGAACATAAAACGTAATTAACCAAATGTCAAAGACGGCAATATAGTGAACAAAAAGTGACTAATTTTGTCTTTTTTTATTTAAAATAATTTAAACTAGCTTTGCAAACTACTTTTTCCTGATTCAAAGAATTTTACTCAAGCCAAATAGATGACCCAACGGTTCACGTTTTCCAGATGATGCAGCCTTGATTTCTGATGTCACGTCATGGTTGGAGGGCCAACCTGGGGTGTTCTACAAAAACGGCCTCCAGAGCTGCATCAAACGATGGGAGAAATGCATAAATCTGTGTGGTTCCTATGTAGAGAAAGATAATAACTGTGCCAAGGTTTGTTGCTCTACTGCTATAGGAAGTGGGTCAGGGGCATTACTGATTGCATACCCCTCGTAATACAAAGATAATAATTGGTGATAAACAACAACAAAAAAAAAAAAAGAAAAAAAGAAAAAAGGCTGATACTTTGCAAATGGATTAAAAGCTAAATTAAAGAAGGTAGAAAAATATCTAGTATGAATTTTCCATCTTGTCAGGTTTCAATCAAAAATAGTTCTTTTTACTTACTTCTATACAGAGAATTTCTGGACAATTTGCTGATTTGTTCCTGTTTACAATGTTATTGTCCACACAGGATTGTGTAGTACAGAGAACATCATCTGGATGCGGCCATGACTCATCTGGCTGAAAACAACAACAACAAAGAAACGTATATATGTATTTTTCTTCATATTTTTCTCTTCGGTGGTCTTAATTGAATAATAAATGGAGAAAAAATAACATTTTGTGTCTTGGGTGTTCATTGATTGATTTTGTTTTACGGCATATCAACCCTGCCTTGGGTGTTCAGGTAAGTGAAATACATTCTTGTAATCAGAATGACTAACTTTGGTTAAAACTCATGGTAATTAGTACTGTCTTACTAGTTTGATGATTTACAGTCAAGCATAATGAATATAATTTCTGGAAATAATTTATAAACATACATCATTGAAATAATTTATGAAAAAATAGGCAAAAAGAAAATAAAGATCTAAAAGCAACACACCTGATGGGTTACACCATTAGCATCAATGCAGTCACACTCGCGTTGATCAATGCACTCGGTTCCATTAAAAGCTGTTCCTCCATAACATTCACAACATTCTTGCTTATTCTTTGGGAAACATGACGCCCGCTGACTGTGGCACACTTTGGAACGACAACCGTTACATGGTTCTTCTCGACGTTCAAATTCATCTTCATTACATGTAGCTGACAAAAGAAAAAAATTTGCAATTACAATGACATGAATGTAAAGCTATTTTATTAAGTTTTGCTAGTAATATATGTGGCTGATGGTAGATTTGTTATCATTGGGTCAAACAGGGTATCTGTTTGGATTTTCTGTAACGTTACCCAACATGTAGTAGCCTCAGTTACAAAGCAGACAAAGAATAGAAAAGAACTCCAACTCGCTTTTTTTTGTTGTACAACAATATTTATTTCCTCATTCTCCTGCCATGTATGACTTTTCATTACGGCTGTCATGTCACGCACGTATCTCAAACGTGATCGTCTTCTCAAACGTCATCCACATCTCTAATGTAATTGTCTTCTCGAACATGCTCCCTCGATTTTATAGTCTTCTTTTTCCTTACCATGATGCCATTTCACTCACAGCTCGATATTTGCATATAGCTGTCCATGCTATGTTACATTTCTACCAGTAAATGTTTTAGTATTCTAGAAACCAAAAATGCCATACAAAATTAATGTCTATAAAAGTAGATCTAAATATAAAATCAAAAAGGTAAAATAAGAAACCTTTCTTGGTAAACTGACAACATATGTAAAAGGTATAAACTAAAAATAAATAGGATACATAATAGCAATTAATGTTCTACCTAGTTTAAATGTGAAAATAATGTAGTCCCAATCTTCGGGTGATGATTTGGTCAAATAAAGAGTCAGTTTTTAAGGTGAAAAAATGTGGTCATAAAGTGAATCTTTTCTTTTGAAATTCAGCTCCAAGAGATAAAGTCTTTGTTGCTTGTCCAGATCATTGTAAGATGTATCAATATCAGCTTTTTTAGCCCTGAAAGTGCCAACAAGTTAAAAAATTTAATAATTTATTTAATAGAAATAGATTAACCTATTTTTCATCTCTATTCAACATTTCAGCTGTTGACTTTTTTTTTAAAATCTTATTTGGAGTTGATGTCACCATGTATGGGGATCTGTTTATTATTATATGTTTTGTGTGTCTTTTTTTGTAAATATTTAACATTTTACGCTTCCATGTACATTTTTTGTGTTCATATCGATCCTTTGTTTTAAATTGCAGTTTTCAAAGCTGTATATATATCTATTGGAACATAATTTCCACAATCTAACAGTCATCTTACACGAAATACAAACGCTATGGAATCACAATATGTTAGCCTTAAAGCTCATCATATGCATTCATCCTAGAAATACTTAAAAAAGATGATAAACTCAGACTCTCATAAATTAGTTAATAAGCAGTCTACTTGAAGTCTTTTCAGCAACCATCCTGATCGACTTCATGTTTGCAACTCTTTTTTTTCAATTATGGTTCCCAATATTGGATCTAATCATTATCGTCGATATCAAATGCATAACATCTCATTCATATTAACTCTCATTGATTTTAAAAGCAAAATATGTACTTTCTTAAAACATAATGTTTTATGATGTTCAGAAAACACTATTCGATTTCTGGACCCTTTCAGAACATTAACTTGGTTTGTTATTTTGTAATGTTTTATACAAAAATTAGTTCCAAGTTTGTCAGGTGACAATAAGAACATGATTATATTGTCAATATACGCCTCTCTGACAGCTTCTGACATCTAAGTCTAACTCTCAGTTTGCTTGTGTGGCTTTGACATAAGCCTGGTGGAATTGTGACTACTGAAAAGAAGAAAGAGTGAAAGGCGAGTTACCTAGCACCTAGAACCAGTGCTTTGGTGCTAATCAGTCTGAGAAGAAAGAAAACTTTTATCTTAAACCTCTAACTGCCTTACAACTTTACCCACTAATACAAAATGTTCTGAGAGTCAACGCGAGGAAATAAAATTGAGCCATAATTTCTAAGATTGTCCAAGGTTGTGTATAGCACGTTCTGGCAACTCTTGTGATTAACCGGAAACTATGTGTATTGGTGCTTGCCTTTCCAATGAACCATTCCAGTAACGTGAAAACGAGGGTTGAATTAAAATGTGTGAACTTGAATTGTTTATATAAAGTGTCAGTTATGCACAATAGACCGATAGATGAAGCAGACTACCCAGAACAACCACCACCACCACCATCATCATCATCATCATCAGTTTTATGCACATTTAAATGCTGACATGCATTAGCAGTAATACTGTGTTTTTCACAAGGAATAGATGCAGAGTGAAAAGAATGCCCAAGCACAAGTTATGATATCTCTGACCAGTACAGTGAAGACAATGCATTATTAGATATAATAAGGGCTACATATTTTTATGCAACTGGTTTTGGCAATGACAACAGTCTAGTCATAAAAAATCCCTTGGCTGTAGCATTTCTGTTGTGATTCTTAAAACGGTGTGTATCTAATAGTAGAAGCGTCATTAACACATGATAGCACAAATACAGTTGTTCCCTCTCCTTTTCTTTGTAGTAACCACAGTAGTCGTCATCTTGAGTATAGAGTTGTCTGAGTTATATATCTTTCAGCTGAGTGTCAATTGTAGACACGAAAATAGAAAGAATAACACACATTTATCCACTGTAGGTAATAATTCTATGTTGTTTAATTTTGTATACTTTTCGATATAGTATATAGTACATTTTACATTTTTTTTACAGTACACATCGTCGTCTTCCTCAGTATCCCTCATAGATAGAGGGAATAAAATGTCAGAAACACATCTGTCCAGTTCAGTAGTCCAAATCCAAGAGGACAACAAGCTTCTCAACTGTCACATATCCATCCTATCTTGATTTCCTGTTTTCTTACAACGCTTCTATGGTGAGCTACGATGTTCACTCTTTCGCTGCCGGAAGTTCAAGTGCCCCGAAACGTTTTCTGCGCATGCGGCTAGAGGCGCCTTTTTACTAAATTACTTTAAAAATTCAATGTCTTGATTTTCTGACCAATCAGAGAATTTTCCAAGCTGTCGGAAATTCGGTGTCTGTGGGAGCCGATGAGAATCTTTAAAAGAGCTCTGTATTTTCAAAAAAAAAACAGTTAACAAAAATTCAGAGATAGTGTTGGAAGGCATATATCACTACTGTCTGCAACTCAACTCTAACACGACAACACTTTGAACATAACAGTCAGCTAATCAGACAATGTAGGCGAACACACAGACGTAGAAACAGTAACTAACTTTTGCATTCCCCCTTTTATTATCGTATGCTCACTTGAAATTAAGTTTATAAAAATAATTATTTTAAAACTTCTCACATTTTTCAATGAACCTTCCAGAGTGATTAATTAACTCTACTCAAAAACTTTCAGTGAAAATTATTTTATATAGTTGAGTGAGGAAGTTTTCTTTACGATTTACAGACCCGTGAACTAATCACGGCTCTTGAATTATCAACTCAAACTTCCTCGAAATCTCAAACTAATTTCCCCCTTTTGTTCACTCATAAATGAACTATTATTTTCAATGAAAATATTTCCTAAAATGTAATAAATCTTTTTCCTTTTTATAAATTGAGAGTTAACCTTGTTTGTTATGTTGATATATTTTCTAATCTCGTAAATTCAACTCTCTGTCTCGCTCTCTTTACTTCTTTTCTCCACAATAATAATATTAATTAATAATACATAAACAATAGCAAAAAAAGGAAGAGGCCAAACTTCCTTCGCCCCTTTAACTTAATTTTTAACCATAACTTCCAAGGAGAAATATCCTGCCTGCATCACGTTTATCACTCTCTTTTCAATCTTAGTTCTCAACTCTGGATCTAACCATTTTTCATTGTTATATAATTCAAAATATTCCACGGACAATTCTGCTATGTATTTATACATTCTTATTTATTCAGTCACTTGTGTATTTTTGCATTGTCACAAAACTTTAGATTTCTTGTTTAGGATTCAGTTTTTCTAATTGTCTTCTTTGTATACCTTTCACGCATTAATTTGATCTTAACCTGACTAGAATATATGCCAACAAATAAAAAATCCCTATCAGACAAAAAGTCTTGACTAACTAAATAATTGGCAGACAATAAACTTACAAAGAAAGGAAGACATCATCAAATGGAATAATCCAACAAGTTTAATGCACTGTACCTTTTCTTATGACACACAGAATGTTTTTTTTGTTAATTCTGAAATATTGCCAACTTATTAATACATTACCAATTTGGAACTGCTGACTTACTTTGGTCTGTAAGAAAAAGAAAAGAGAACAAAATAAAATATTGTGAAAAACGTTTGCAGGCAAAACTATCCAATAAGATAGATGTAGTATAGGCAGTGACCTAAAAATGCTACCCATGTAATCATTAATCCAAGTCACCAACCTTTCTGTATTCCAACCATATTTGGTACAAATAAACTTCAGTTTATTTCTTACTTGTCCACCAAGTTCCAATTATAGTCTTTACTTTATTGCAGTTCTATGAGAAGCACACCTGGATACGATGTGTAAAATTGTAAATAACTTTGACATTATTTTCTTAGCATTGTCCTAATATTGGCTGTGATTGCCCTCTTCAATTCTTTTTTGATAGATATTATCTTTAAAATTAATGTACAGATAACAAGCAGGGTGTGTGTGTAAGATCCAGTAAGTGTAAAATCCATTCTGGATCACACCTCCAGCTGAATGAGATGATCACTAAAATGTCCCACCACATCATTAAACAGCAATAAAACAAAGACTGTTAAACATTTATGACTGAAATTAACTGAATAATCAGGCATAAACTAAAATTGATTTCTACCAAATATGGTTGGATTGCAGAAAACACTGTGAATGTAATTAACGATTCCTTGAGTGGAATATTTTTTTGGGGGGGGGGTGAGAAATCACTATGTATTTATATAATAATTCAGAAATAATTACAGCAAATATTGTATTAAAATGATGACTTCCTTGAATCAAACGTTTTAATCAAATTGTTGCAGTAAAAAACGAGTTAAAATCTTTGTTATTTTTTTAAGAGAATATGACAATTTTGTTACAGAAGTTTTGAGATGAGGATTGATAAATTGTATTATTTGTATTATTCGGATTACGGTTCTTATTTTGGATGTTATTCTCGCCCTTTTTCAGCCGATATAAATTCCAACCATCTTCAGGTGCGTCTTATTGAACTCAGGAATGTTTATGTAAAACTCCAGAAACTGTATGGAATTTTGAATAGATTTGATTGATTTCAACGCTGGTCAAATGGGTCAGCATATTTACATTGAGGAGAGTACAAATATGGTAAGTTTATCAGAATACATTATGTATAAGTACTTGGAAAATAAGCATAACAACACACAAGAACAAAAGGCTAATGATTGATACTCCAGTCTATATGTGACAATAATACTCAATAGATGAGCGAATGATGACTTTTATAGATATAGAATATTGGCAGGTGTGAGAAGTTTTCTAGCCTGGTAGAGAGAGCCTACCTTCTTTGTTGCAGACTTCATATTGCCTGAGAATGTCAGGCTGATGACTTTAAACAAACTCTCTGAAAAGGTACGATCATCCACAGCAATCAGTGGTTGGAAAGCTCCATGCTACTATATACTGGAGATTATTTTCCAAGGCTTCAATCATTGCCCTGTCTTATATGGGCATTCGACTTGGACTTATGGTGAGAATAGAATATAGTGGCATCAATAAATACGTCCATATCAGACGTGATTGCATTAGGGAAATCATTTATAAAGATAAAAAATAACATAGTTCCAGATACCATCCCTGAGGCATGTACACATTATTGTGGTGTTGAAAACTCTCTGGATCTTTCTTTTAACTAAGAAAGATTTGATTATATCAAATATTTGTTCAATAATACCATATGAATTGATTTTCTTAAGAAGATACTAATTTTAATCAAAATGCTTGAACTAATTTTTAATAAAAAATCCGAAAAATCTCACAATATATGATATGGATATACTGATCAATTTCTCTTGAACATTTCATCGCATGGATCACAAAAATATCCTTGTAAATTTGGTTTTGCCATTATTTCCGAATTCATCCTGTTTATTTTTAAAACAATCTACACTAGAACTTTTTGATTCTTTGGACTGCTATTCTTGTCCCGGTTGTTATTTGGACAACATTTTTTAACCTTCAACATTATGTAATCTTCTTAAGATGTGATGAATCGCACAACCTTCTGAAGGTTGACGGTTTATTCAATTCAAACAATAATTTTGAAGCTCCTACAATTCAAACAATAATTCTGAAGCTACCCAAGTTTTCTTGCTAGTAAAGTAGTGAAACCTAAGGATTCCAACCTATTTTTATAATTTAGATAATTTATTTTTTTATTAGCCTAATCCAATTTTCAAATGAAAATATTTTGTCTTTAGATAAATATGGAAAAAATACTTACTGCATCCAACTTTTTCATCAGAGCAAAGAGGACAGTCACATTTTCCGTCGCATTCAAATGCTTTTGTACAAGGAATCTCTGTAAAAAAATAAATAAATTATTAAATTGTATTGAATTATAAATTAAATCTTTTGTAGAGGACCCAAGCCACTAACAAAAAATAAGTTTTCCTAAAAATATAGTCTCACCAATCATGGGGCTGGGAATAAACAAAGAAAGTTATAATTGAATACAATTAATGATGAAAATGAAGAAAGAGTATATAAACTTGATCACAAAACAGCTGCTGGTATAAACAGAGCATGGAGAGGAGAAGATTCCACTAGTAAGTGGACAGTAGGAAACTGGTTTCAGAAAGTTTGTAATTATAATGAGAACTTTGAAACTGAAGGTTATCAATCCCATAAACTAGATGGTAGATATCTCAACCATGGCAACAATGGAAATATGCAATATTAGCAGTTCAGCCCGGCTTTGCTCGGGCCCTATGTACTGTTCATAACTTTATGCGCATATGTATATATATATATATATATATATATATATATATATATATATATAAAATTTTGACTCATGTCCAGGTAATCTACATTTAAAATTTCAAGTATTTAGACCCAAAATTGGCAGAGGAGTTTGGTAGAGTTTACAATGGTCAACTCTTTCAACTTTGATCTCTTGGCAGCCAAATTTTCAGCCAAAAACCAATTAAAAAGATTGCCCTATGTCTGAATACACTTTATGTAAAATTTCAAATGTTTAGACTAAAAATTGATTAAGTAATTTGGTAGAGACCGCAGAGGTAATTTTTTTAAAACTGTGACCTGAATTTTGACCTCTTAACATTTATTGTTTTGGGCTCAAATTAAATTTAAAAGTTTGATCCATGTCCAAGTAACTTACATCTAAAATGTCAAGTGTCTAGACCCAAAATTGCCAGAGGAGTTTGGTAGAGTTTTAGTAAAATCGTTGAACTTTGACCGCTTGACAGCCAAATTTCTGGCTGAAAACCGATTAAAACGATTTTTCCAAATCTCAATACCCCTTATGTCAAATCTCAAGTCTGTAGACTGAAATTTGACAGAGTAATTTGGTAGGGAAATGTACACACACAGGCACAGCCAGACAATTCCACTTTTATAGATATATAGATATAACATAAATATTACACAGATCGTCCATTCTCTCTACTCTTATTAATGTAAAATGACAACCTACGGCATGATATAGATAATGACAATAGTAAAAAATAAACATAATCCACTACGACCATCTGAATTCATAAGAGATGATTCTCAAATTACATGTTCCTATGTTTAATATGTAAAACTAGATATTGAACATGGATGGATGTCTATCATATTAGAATAAACTGACAGATTATGGCATAATATTGATACATAGGTACTGACAATCATTTAAGAATATAGTAAAGGACAAACATGCATGTTTTCCAATAAATGTTTGAAAGCTTCAAAGCAATTGTTTAACAAAACTCACATCGAATGTCAGAGAATTTGATGTCAGTATTTCAATGGTGTCTGACCACTTGGAGTAAACTTGTAAAGTATGACAGCAATAAATGAATTTTATGTGAACTCAATGAATAAATGTTTGTTTCTGAAATCACTTATTTTCTCAACAATCTAATTATAATTCATCATTCTTTTGCTATATCACAGAAGTTGAGAAAATGTTGAGTCTGGCCAGTACCAAATCTATGACCATTTAAGAATACCAGGTGCTGTATGTGGGAGGATGGCGAAACTTCCTTGCAAGAACATTCAGCCCAATGATGCTTTTAGCAAGTACTTCAGTATAACTTGCTAATGCACACGTGCTAACACAATGAAACAACTACACCTTGAGTGGAAGTTTTGTTTTCAAACATGTGATGAAGTTTCTCAGAAAAAGTATGCAATCCGTTTCTTTTTTTAATTAGTAAAATAGCAAAGTTGTACTTACCACAAACATTACAGCATTCTCCATCAACAGATACTTCGACATGCGGATATTTGCACTCCACCTTACAGACCTCTGTTTCACAATTGACACTATTTGGTGCCATACAAGTGCAGTTTTTACAAGGGTCGACCTTCCATGTTTCATTCACCTAAATGAAATTAATTAAATTATAAATATGATTTGCTTTCACAATGCATATTAATTAATCATTTAATACCTTTCTTTTATCAGTTTAATCCCTGAAACAACAGTAAATTGTGTTTGACATTGCAAGCCAATCAAAATCTATATTTTTCAGATATTCCTATTTACCTTATTTCCCAAACGTTTCAACTATTCAAGCTCTCTTTACGTTTAATCATCCGAGGAACAGCAGATAAGTGTAATGTCCAAATAAAAAAAAATTATCCATACACAGGTGATCTCATGCAGCATTTCCAGTAAAATCAATAAGTACAAACATATTTATCTTTAACTCCATTAAAAATGTCCCTGCTTAAATATGAAATTGAGCTCATGAACTCCAGATATTTTGTCAAGATTATAAAAGTAAAGGACAAAATACCAGAATAAAACTAATAGAATCTTGAGGTCAAAGGCTGTTTCCACATTTCATGGTGCTTCACTTCAGACTCCTCGCACGGTGTGGACCACTAATCTTCATCTTATTATCTCATCAACTTCAAGTGTCTCTTGTTAAAGAACAATTAACTATTCTGTTTTCTTTTTTTGTTGTTTTGATCACTGCAATTCCTGCACATAACAGCCACTACAGTAAACTTAACACCAAATTTTATCATAGTAAAGAGTTCACCTCAAAATATTTTCCTACTTTTTCCTAAGAGTATATATGGATGTTGTATATCAGGACAAAAATGTATAACCTTTGTTATTTCGTATTCCCTTATTTCTTTTGTATGTAATAGCTCTGCATGGTCATACATTGGAGCGATTTCCCTCATTTGGGGACTCCTTATCTATTGGGCTAAACAACTTGTAACACCAGCCAATCGTATTGCTGCTGTGTTGCATCCCTTTTCTTGTTTTATAAGTGCTTCTACATAATGTACTCCAATAAACTTGCTGCACTTGTATCCCCCTCAATGTAAATATCTCGACTCACCTGACTATCAGTAAAATAACATACTTTACTGTCGAGATCTTTAGATACTGAAAGATTTTCTACTCTCACAGCTTTTTCTTTAAATCACTTGCATTTGGAATTCTCTCCCTACTCCCTGTTTCCCCGACCATGCAAAAAAATTAAATGTAATGCAAACAAACATTTTGCAGCCCAACTTCCTATCCAGGTTGCTCCATATAAATCTGGCTCCTGTCACAGTAGTGCTTTATGCGGGAGTAGCAATATACCTTGTTCGGTGTGAACAAAAGTAAAAACCAAATTTACCTCCACTACACGAATATGCAAGAAAACTCCTATAATACTTATACTTTAACTAATGATAAATTGAGCTTTACTTTCAGAAATATATATCATTTATATTTACCGCCTTGCATTCCATGAGATTTTCAACCAAACAGCCATCGTAGCAAGGAGGAACTGTTTGATTAGCAAAAGTAGTGGTTCCGAATGTATACATGGTACTGGTTGAAAACAATGTTGTTCCTTCAGTGCTTATTCTCGTTGAGGGTATAGATGTGGAAATTTTTGTTTGGGTCGTTGCAGTCGAACTAATGAAAAAAAAAAAAAATAATAAACAACAAATATATTAAATTTCTTCGCATAAAATGCTGATTTTTCATATAGAAGTTTTTGGACAATTGTATAATTAGAGTAAGAGGAAACAATCTCATGAATGACGTGATGACAAAAGTTTGAAGAAATAACATTTGACTTTTTTTTGTCAGCAGTGATAATCTCAGGCAGAAGTTTATTTATCCTTGTCTCACTCAGGTTTCCCTCTCTCCCAAAAGCCTGCTCAAGCAAGAGGAAGAAGAGAATATATATTTTGTTATACTCTGACATCTATGAACCGTAACAAACTTATGTTGTGTCTTATTAATAAGATCTTATACCAATTAATGTACATGCGTTTCTACAAATTGGATGGAGTTATTTAGCAGTGTGTATGGCTCGTGTTATGACAAAGCAAAGACCACTCCTTACTTTTCTAATCAACAAGATTTTTTTATCCATATTATATAACATGTGAGGGATTAATTATAAAACTAACTGTATAAATAAGTACACTTCACAGCAAAAAACGTTCCTGGCGCATTTGTTATATCAATACGGTACTTGTAGGTTATCTGCCACTAAAATTTTCACTATCTTATGGTCTTTACATGAAGTAATTTGAATTTACGATGATGTCAACAGCCATCTTTAAAGTATGAAGCAAAACTAATTATAGACTCTCGACCCTTGCTCTGACACACTCAACTGCTAACTCATACTTAGGATTAGTGTTTGTGCTAATGGAAAGCATATATATATATATATATATATATATATATATATATATATATGATATTTTGTGTACAGAAAGTTGTTAGATGAGATAAGTCATTGGTACCGTCGGTTTCAAGCCCGATAATTTAGATAGTTTTAGATATCCATATCAAGCTCTCTTCAGCCAATACTCATCACAGAGATGATTATTGGCTGAAGAGAGCTTGATATGAATATCTAAAATGGTCCTAAGTATCGGGCTTGAAATCAACGGTACCAATTACTTATCTCATCTAACAACTTTCTGTACATAAAATACAGTATATAAATACGCTCTTATTCTTTGGATTTTCCTTTTAATTGAGCACTCTATCGGATTTCTTTTTAAAAAAAAAAACTAATCATATATATATATATATATATATATATATATATATATATATTTAAGTTTGTTTTTGAAATATCGTTAATTTCAATGTATACCGTTTTCGTTTAACGGGTCTAGATTGTTATTTTAAAAACCAGTCATTGCTAATTTTGAGTTAAGCTCAATGTATCTATTTAATAGATGCAGAGCATATACAGTGCAAAATTTTGTTGAAAGTTCAAAGACTCACGTTTTCTTTTTTTATAACCTTCGTTTATTTTCTGGATTTTTTTTTCCATTGCAGCTGTTTCGTTAGCGGGAAGGCAATTTTACGATTTATGTGCCCATAAAAATATCCTGTCCCCACCACCTTCTTCAGATGTTTTTCCATTAGATTTTTACAACAACTTTCAACAAAATTTTGCACTATATATATATATATATATATATATATATATATATATATATATATATATATATATATAATGCATTAATAAATTGTAAATTTATAAAAGTGTAGACAAGTGTATTATGACAAAAAGTTTGAAATTAAAATTAAAATGTGGTAGCAGATAAGCCACATGAATCGTGCTGATTTGTATGTACATATTTTGTAAAAATATTTCCTTGCAAAATCCTATTGGCAATTCAATCCTATAACACACAAGGACGTATAATATTAAATTCTCAATTTAAAATTCTCTTCTAAAGCCTTGTTATAGTAAATCTTAAAAGATGCAGTCTATTTAGCCAATGCTAAAGAATAATGAAACGCATTCTGTAGAAAAGTGTCCTCTTTTTACTAATTTAGTGTTAATTAATTTATTATGTAAAATGTTGGCAAAATATTACTGTGATTATGATAAGTAATGAAAATGGTACTATTTTACAATCATGATGAGCTAAGTGCTTTAAAAATGAGTACTTAGAGTTAAAATAAACAGATATGCCAATCATGTTAGGACCATAGGACCATATCTAAGGTCAGTAGCAGATTATAGACCTTTTCAGAAATATATATTGAGAGAGAGAGAGAGAGAGAGAGAGAGAGAGAGAGAGAGAGAGAGAGAGAATCTCTTTTCCATCTTGGAAGTGCTTATCAAGAACATTAACTGCCTCATGAATTGGGGGTGATTGTAAAAGGAGGTGGACTTTCTTTTGTTAGCTGACTCCTCATCCAGTGACTATTTTTATGTCAGATACTAATCCGTCATGCATAGAAAGGTGTTCCATTTTACTAATTAAGTATTAATTAATTTATTATGTAAACAGTGTTAAAAACTTAATTTGGTTATGATTAGAGTAATAAAAATTGTAATATTTTACAAATATAAATGGCTTTGAAAAAGAGTTTACATTTAAAATCCATACTAAGATGTGGTGATAATCATGTTAAGGTCATATCTAAGTTCAGCAACCAAGTATGACCATGTTAAACAGATAAGGAGACAAACCGAGAGAGACGGGGTGGGGGTGAAAGGGCGTGAGACAAATATCACCTCTATCGTGCTTATTAGATTTATAGAGAAGGTTGTGGTTAGGCTACCATTTTATCTTTACATAGAGAAATAAAACAATAATCCTAAAATAGTGGAAGCATTATTTTTAATATTCTGGATACATTTGCATTTTAAGTACTAGCAGAACAAACCTTATAAGATATTAAACAAAATAAAATAAAATAAATAAATAAATATAATAGAAGACTTTAGCACAAAAGCGGTTAGGATTATCTCGTATTGAAATAGTGTCTCCTAACATGCAGTCTGAAAAAATGTACACTTCACATAGGCGGCATTAAATTTAGCGTCCTTTAGCCACCAAGAAAACAAAACAAAATAAATAAATACATTACAATATTTACCTTTCTAGCTTCTATTCAAAGATATTTTTTTCTTCTCCTACTTTTCCAAGAGGCTGCTTTCAATGCAGTAAAGTTTCCCTTCTACAGAGCCTTGTATTCGGAGTGTGTGCTTAGGACAGAGAGAGAGAGAGAGAGAGAGAGAGAGAGAGAGAGAGAGAGAGAGAGAGAGAGAGAGAGAAATAGGAGGGGGACTGGGTGACCTCATGGTCAGCTACTCGGCTAGCATGGTTTACAGGATTTCAGTTTCGTTCTAGTATGCAAGGCTACCTTTTTATTTTTATATATTGAAATAAAACAATAATCCTAAAATAATGGAAGCTTTTTTTTTAATATTCTAAATACATTTGCATTGAAATGAATGGCTCTCATCTTGGGAAAGCTATATGTTTTGACAAGCTTCCGGGCTTGACTTTTACTCCCGATCTGAAATGGAACACGTACGTCAAATCCATTGCCAAGATCGCTGGAAAAATGGTGGCCTCCTTCTATCGATCCAGTAGATATGTCATTGCTAATGCAATTCTCTACCTATATAACAGCCAGGTACATCCAAGAATGAAGTACTTTTGCCACATCTGGGCAGGTGCTGTTAGAAAACCCTATCCTGTCTTGAGTTCAAAATAGACTTCCTTGTCTAGTAGGGGATGTCCTTTTCTCTTCCCTGCAACCTCTTTCTCACAGAAGAGACGTTGCGAGCCTGTCTCTGCTTTATCATTATTTTCATGGCAAGTGCTTGTCTGAGCTCCAATCTATGGTCCCCCCTCGCCAAACTTTCACGAGAAACACTCGTCTAACTGAAAACACTATCAATAATTTTCCCTACTCCTTATCTGTGCCTAAACCTAAACGTAGATTCCATGAACAAAGTTTCTTTCTTAGAACGACACACCTGTGGAACTATATTCCGTTTGCTTGCTTTCCAGGTGACTACAATATGGCCGTCTTCAAGTTCAATGCAAACAAGTTCTTGATGTACAGTTCCATATAAGTTAACAAATTTACCAAATCTCCACTACTAACGATTACTATATTTCTGATATTGTACACTCTTTAACCCTTATCCTTGGCCTTGATAAGTGATAACTCCTATGTAAAAAAAAAAATCATGTTGAATATGATAGAATACATATAAAGATTAGACTATTTTGTTATGACTGGTTATAATTAAACTAAGAAATAAATATATCTTACCAGTCTCCTTCTTTACAGGTGATATTTCCAAAGAGACACGTGCAAGTGACACATGGAATAACATTGCCGTTACTGTCAGTTTGATCGAAGACACTCCCATGCTAAAAAGGAAAGCAGTATTCATTTATTTTTTTAACCATCTATGGAAGTTTCGGTAAAAGAAAAACTTTATGCAAAAACAATTTTAGTAAAGAAATACGATGTCTATTGAAGTGAGTGATTAAACTGCTTACACTCTTTAAAATATTCAAACACATTGTCTCTAATTTTTATGTGTTTAAAATTTCTGATTGTCAATAATAATATGTAAAAACGTAATTGATGATTATCTGATGTCCCCGAGTGCCACGTATTAACACTTTTTCATTTTCTATGTAATTGTTTAAAAATAGAATAGGACGTTGTGAATAGAATTTAGTTGCCTTTAGGTTATTTGGAAAATACTGTCTGATTTTTCTTTTACTCACGTTAAAACTGTTAACTTAATTTGCTATTTTTGTAGTGTTTCATACGAGATTTTACATGTTTAAGAAATGCATATACTTTTCTTGCATGCTTTCAAATTCGGTAATAATTCTGCCCAAACAGTCGCCAATACCAACAGAACATGGCGAGATAACTTCACAAGTGATTGCACAATAGGAAGATGGTATCCAAAATTCGGTAGTGGAAATAAGAGTCTTGAAAATGAAGAAGTTAGAAGACAACCATGCGCTCTTGATAATCTAGACTGAAAACAATTTCATCACTTTTCAACAAATTTAGGATTATATATATATATATATATATATATATATATATATATATATATATATATATATATATATATATAACTTCGACATTTTTATATCCAACAAATGCATTATCCACTTGAAACTATATTAAGTTTAACATGTCTGGTGGCCTTTATGGGAAAGATAGTATATTCTTTTAGTATCAATTAAAGTGGCGTCTCATCGGGACAACCTGTATGATCACAGGGAAATCATTTTTAGAAAAGCTTTTTTTATCTGAACATTCAAAGTAAATACTAAAAAGACAAAAGAAAAACATATGAACTTACCGGATATTTGGTGCCTTTATGTAAGCAGTATTGACATGGGCTGTTTTTAACACACAACTTAAAGTCACCACTTGAGAATTCCGTTGTATAACCGGGTCCACATTCACAATCATTAGTCTTTCTAATGTTACTACTATTATGTTCTTGGCTAATATATTCATAGCATGACATCGGCTGGAGCTCACACGGAATGTTACATATAAGTTCGTTGCATTTAGCTAAAAGAAAGAAAACAACAAAGTTTATAGGTATCAGTGAACTACACTAGAGAATTTGAAGGAGTGCATGCGACTTATTACGTGAGGTGGGTGGATGTTCATAAAAACTACACAGGATTCCTGCTCACAGAACTAGCATGGCATGTGTATAAATAACATCAAAGAAAGAGGAACTATAATGTTGGCATATTTTTACATTTGCATTATCAACCATTGAAAGTGCCCAATTCTTTTTACAAAGAAATATGCTTTATGCATTTTGGCAACCTCTAACACAAATAATAATTTTTGGTTACAGTATTTAGTAATGGACTTAGAGACTGACGTTCATACCAAAAACTCCAAAAATGGTATTTGATACCTCCATGCTAAACATTCAGGATTATAAGATGATGATTTAAAGTCAATGGAACAATCCAGGGGAAAAAGTGGAACTCTTCCCTACATCTAGATGTAGTATCCAATGAAAAATGAAGCATTGTGTTGCTTTCAACTAGATTGATCTAACTGGTTTTGAACAATTTATAGATTAATCTATCCATGATGATAAATCCAGAAGGATTAGAAAAGTGCTCAGACTTACAACAAATATGCCAATTGAATCAACTAGTTCCTGCCAGAAGTGAAGACGGTTATTAGGGAGATGGAAAGTTCTCTGTGCAATACTCTCCTTGATATACTCCATCTTAATCCATATCTGATTCTTATATAAGTACAGAATTGCATGAAGTGTTGAGTACTTCCTGAAGCGGTAGAATGATCCAACCATTTTTTTAGCAAATTTAGCAACAGATTGGATATAATTCCTCCATTTTAGACCTGGAGTGAAAGTCAGTTCTAGGAGCTTATCAGAACATGAGATTTCCTCAAGAAAAGAGCCACTTATTTCGTGTGAGTCAAAATAAAGCAGTGAAAGTGGAGAATCTTGGTTTTAGAGATGTTAAAAGTAACCAACTACTTTTTCCTCAATTGCATCACTTGCTCCAGGTCAAAAAAGAATTGGCAATATTTTAATCATCAATCTTCTTTGAAGTACTGCCATAGACAGTTGTATCATCTGCATAGATATCAACAAAAGATCTCAGAATCTGAGTTGGCAAATCATTAATGAAAATTAGGAAAATAGATTTTTGAGACATACTGGTGTATAATAGATTTTTGAGACATACTGGTGTTGATACTATATGCTTCAGATTTTAACAACTACTTTTTTACATCTATCAGGAATAGATGATTTGATAATGAGAAGATATTGCCAATTCTTATCCAACATTGTTTATGTGTCGATACCAATGGCTCTAGAAACAAAACTTATATTGAATGATTTACTGACACTATATGATATTACAGTCAATATATCAGCAGTTGATCTTGTAATGGAAAATCAATATTGCTAATACACTGCTTTCTGATTGTCAACTTCTTGATTTATTTTAAATAAATGAACATTTTTACATAAGTGTAATGTCTGTTTAATTATATTGTGCTAAAACAATTTGATTTATGCAAGTAAATATGAACAATGGGACTTACTTTGATTTTGCTCCCTGCAATCACAGCAACCATCGTTTTCTAGTGTTGGGCTGGTATTCTAAAAAATATTGGAAAATTTTAATATTATATTGAAAAATTATACATTATGTTTTCTATTATATTGTAAAACAGATTTTCTTAGAATTTTCTTAGTTTTATTAGAATTCATTACAAATTCTATTAATAAAAATTAAAAAATGATGCATTGGATCTTAATTATAACCGATAACAGATTGAATTTTATAACACAATTTGTTAATTAAAATTTGCAGAAAATCTTAAAATCAGACAAAATTATAAAAACAAATTTATTAAACGTTTTTATTAAACGGTTTCATCAAAGTTTTACTATTTTTTTTTTAATTTAATATTAAAATGTTTTATTAAGGCATGCATTAAACATAAAAAATATTCAAAGATTCATTAAAATTTTAATTACTATTATCAAAGCATAATTAAAAATATTTTTATAAAACATTTATTAAAGTAAATAAAAATTTTATGAAAACTATTATGAATTTTTTTTTATCAAAACGCTTCATGATTTTGGGGGAATGGGGGTTAATAAACATTTTCATTAAGCATTTTCACTTTTAATTAAATTTATAATTGAACATATTTATGAAATGTTTCATTAAAGTTTTATAAAAACTTATTAAGCACTACCTGTAACATCTAACATTGCTGGTTAGTATATTTACTTAAGCATTTTGTTTTGCGTTTCTTTAAAACTATGCAGGTTCTTTTAGTTTTTTTTTGTTTTGTTTCAAAGGGAAGTAACTCTAAATGAACGAATATAGAGTTACACTATCTTTTTATAAAAATGGTGGCAATTTGAAAATTATTTCAACCAGGACAAAATATTTTCTGGAAGGAATGAAATCAAATTATATTTTATTCTTTTTAGCAACATTTTGTAACGATCCACAGAGAAAAACTGTGGGAAGAAAGCTGTCGATGAAAAAAAAAAATAATAATAACAAAACTGACTTTACTTTATATTTTAGTTTTCCACAAAAAAAAAAAAAATGAAAATATTCGTCGTAAAAAATTAATTTAAATAATCATTGTATATTTATTTGTTACTATTTGTATTTATCTAGCATTAGCCGGGTGGAAAAATGTTGCCGGGTGGAAGGCTTAGTAAAAATAATTAAAAATATAGTCATATTTCCAAGTTTTTCTTAAAAATTGGATTTTAAAAAATTCGTTTAAATTTTTCCATATTGTGCTAATGAATATTTGATCAAAAGTAATTAAAAGAATCATATTAAAGTTATGTAGAGCCGAGACAAACAAACACGTTTTTCTGACAGTTTAATTGATACTAAGATATCACATAAAACTCGTCTTGATTTGTTTTTATTTTACTTACGTTTGGGCATTTGGTACAAGAATTTGGTTCACGTGAGACACATTTCCAATTTCCTTGAATACAAACACATACCATATCAGTACCATTGCAACCGACAGTATTTAGAACTTCCCCATTGACGCAGGTTGTTGAAGGAGTGGACATCTCTTCAGTATGGCAAACATCTTTCACTTTTATTACAGTGTTATTAAAGCAAGTGTATTCGAAACATCCATTTGTCCATACATCTCCAGGCTGTAAAAAACATGATTTTAGCATTCATTACTATATTACTATATATATATGTAGATATATTACACTTGAATATTTTGTTTGTTTGTTTGTTTGTATGTCAGTTAAATATAGTGGTTAAAACTACTTGACTGAGCTGTGCCAAATTTGGCATGAACTACTTTTGCTAATTGCAGAAATGTTATAGGAGATCATTATTATGCTGCTGTGGTCACTGCTGTCGCTGCTACTACTACTACTGCTGATACTACTACTCCTACTACTACTAATCATAATTATTATTATTATTATTATTATCATTATAACTAGCATGACCTGTGGAAATTCTACAAAATGAGAAATATATTTAATCAACAAATAAATTTTGATAACGCTGATATTTTTCTCGATAGCACAAAACATTAGTTTTTGAACAGAAAAAAATGATAACACACAGCAAATATGAGTTCATAAACATTTTTATGGAAATATTGTCCATTGTATTTTAAATATAGAACTGAACCAAATAAGATAAATTAATAAATACTCAAAAAGTAATTTTGTGTTACATGGTTTAATACAAATAATAAAATCACATTGTAAGAGACAATCTTTAATTTACTACTTCTGTCCATCACCTCTCGGCAGACAATGTTCTTTTTTTCCCTGTTTCTTTTGAATATTCCTCGTTTTTACAAAACTTTTCTTTGACTTCTCTCTTTGATGAAGAACGTCGAAATTACAAGTTCCTTTCTCACAACAATACAATAATGATCATATATCATTATAATGATATTCGAAAACGAGATTACATCAAAGGAAGGTTACTCCTACATTCTTGTTCAAATTTTTAAAGCCAAATTTCATGAATTTGGCCTTTTTTGAAGCAGTTTAGTCTTCAAAAATTGTATTTGGCCTTTTCCAAAGTGTAACGTACGGACTAAGTAATGAAAGAACAAGCTGAATAGATAATAATAATAATAATAATAATAATAATAATAATAATAATAATAATAATATGTGGAACTTGCTAGAGAACTGAAAGGAATATGGAACCTTAAGAAAATCAATATAATATCAATAATTGTAGGAGCATTAGAAACAGTCCCAAATAACTTGGAAAAAAAGACTAGGAGAAATCAGAATCAAGGGGAAGATTCAGACTATGCAATGGACAGTAATGTTGAAAACAGCTAAAATCTTAAGGAAAACCCTTGAATATGGTATTTAACTTACATGATTGACAAACGCTAATCGGTCATATAGAAAATGCAACAGAAGTAAAACAAAAATGCAACCAAGAAAACTAAAACTACACAATTGTAAAGTTGACTATGTCCTCACTCCTTTCCGCCCATAAAAAAGAAAAAAAATTGTAGTGCCGGCATCAATTAGACCCACACCAAATAGTTGAAGAATCAAGAAGAATGGAAAAACCAAAGAGTGAAAGCATTAACCAGACCTCCACTGGATGGGCATGACTAAGACTGAGACCTTGGTGAGGTTTATTGCCACCCAAATTCCAGCAGAGACCAATGGTCATTGCTAGTGAGAAGTCAATGGCAAAGGACTGTTGCGATAATGCAAATTCATTTGCAAAGGTTACCAAAAGAAATGAAAAGTACTGGTAATCTGGGAGAGACTTGTTGTCACTCAGACTTCAGGGAATAACACCGGTTGTTGTCAGTGAGCAATCTTTGATGACCTGTGTGAGAACTCCTAGTGAAGAGTACATATTTTTTATGAATGCATACACTGTATGTACAGTGCATATTTTTTGTGACCGTGTATTGATAATGTTTTTAATTGCATATTTTTTACTGAATTGTATTATATTATTATTACCTGAACCATGCCTACTGTATTTAGTGGTATAATTTTGCCTTTAAATTTGTTCCACTTTCTGTCAATTCTAATGCATATGTTATATGCATAGAAAACGACTTTATAGTACAGTAATACAGTATAGGTAATTAAGCTATGTAATGTTACTGTCCTCCTGTACTTACATTTCTTTTTGATCACAATATTTTGCAGTACACAATTAAAATGTGTTTACATGATCATTAGTGAAATGCATAACTGCAAGCGATATTACTACATTATAATTGTATTAATGAGTAAGACTGTTTTTAGAAAGTGTTTGGAAAACATGTAGCACAGTATATAATCTCATACATAGACGCTTTAAAACTGTGTTCAATATTTTTAATATTTTTTTGTTTTTTGCTATTTGCGAAGGGGTAAAGAAGTAACTCTCAGAAATAGTGAGGGAATGCCGTACTTTGATTTCATTTTTGTTGTTGTGTCTCAATATATCTCCCAACAGAAGCAAAGTTAGACAAGATCGGTTTTAAATGTGATGAAAACTAGCTTCCCAAGAATATCCACTCTTAATGGGAACAAAAATATTCTGAATATTCCTGTCCTGGAATTTTAATAATGTTAGTTTTTGCAGTTTTTTCATACAGGTGTCGCCATCCTCCTACATACAGTGCTTGGTATTCCGAAATGGTTCTGGTATTGAACAGGCTCAACATCACAACTTCAATGACCATGTACAATGTGATTATGCCATATAATTGACACTCCTTTAGTTGGTAGGCGATAAACCCATCTTTTCTGAAAGAGAGGAAATGCCGGAAGGGATGATCACCTGAAACCAAACATATATTACAATTTGATTCTATTCTGAAGGTCAGATATTTGTGTCTGTTTCAAATGTGTGCAGAGTGGTTGGATTATTAAGAACATGATGACAATTTGCCGACTACCTCCTGTCAAACCTGACTTATGTCGTTTTGCATATGATCCAATCTCTGTCAAGGTCATTTAGAATTCATCCATACAACTTATTTGATCCAATCATTTTCAGGATTCTCTTATCTTCCCGGAAGCCTATGTTTATACAAAAATGTAATAATTTTTGTAAGTAATGAATTTATTTTGGGGGTGTATCTTAAATGTTAGGCTCTAATTATTGATTCTAAAATATAGGAATTAAAGCCTATGTAAATTTTGAAAAAAGATTTCAGAAACTAAATCTTATAAAGAACTAGCCCGAGTGCTCGGCGTTGCTTGGGTGATTAGGGGTGTGTGTTGAGCAAAAAAAAAAAAAGTAGTAGTAGGCAGGCAGGCTCGAACTCGTACCGTGAAGAAGGAAAAGAACGTGATAAAAAAACGTGACGTCTTCGCTGTTGCATCCATTGCCAAACCGGAAGTGATGTAGGTTAAGATTAAGGCTAGTCAATCGAAAAGAGGGGCTGACTTTTGTAAATATCTGCGAAAAAAGCGACCCCTCTCTGTAGAAAAGTGGCCAGTTGAGGGTGAAGGAATTAATGTTTGTATCTAATTTTTCGATATTTGTCGTCTGAAGGGTCGATCTTCAAAATGATATCGATCTCGTTAAAATCCATCGCCTCTGTCGAAAGTTTTAGGCATACATACATACATACATACATACATACATTTAAACAGACAAGTGAGATTTATATTATAGGTTAATGTTTTTTTCTTTTATTAATAGAGCAATAGAGGTTCGGAACAAGTTGCCAGATCAAATTAAAAACTGTAATAGCATAAAACATTTTCCTAATCATCTCATCAGTAAGAGCCTGAATAAATTTCATACTCAGTAGACTTTAACACCCCAGATTTTTATCTGTGGGGATATCTCAAAGATATAGTCGATTAAAACAATTCTCAAACTATTCCTGAACTGAAAAAGGTCATCACAGCCAAAATTAGGATAGCGCCAAGAAAAAAAATCCAAGGATGCATGTGGGAGAAATATCAAATGAAATATTTAACAACATTAGAGCTGTATATTGATTTTATAATAATAGTATATATCTGCAGTTTTTTAAAGGTTAAATTGATATTTTAGTTAAAAAGGGGATGTCTTAAGAGGCGACGATAAATGACATATTATTAGCATCAGTGCATTACTTACCCTTTTGATAACGTTGTCGGCAATGCAAAGACATGAACCAGGATAGACACAATCTGTTCCATTGAAAACGAAATGTTCAGGACAATCACAGCCTCCTTTGCATACGAATGAACCATTTTCTACGCAGTTGGGTGCAAGATAGTGACACAGGCTGCATTCTTTCATACAATCGGTTTTTTCCAATGGTGGTTCACAAACTAAAAAGAAGTACATTGTTGTAATGTTTGTATATCTTAGAATTAATCAATAATTCATTTTTGTTCTTTTTTATTGCCTTATTCCTCTCCATATAAATACATAATGTTGGATATTTATTCCTTTAATCAAACTTTCTATATATATGTTATATATTAAGCTGATACTTTTATTGATGCTACTATATGGGAAATATTACTAAAGAAGTGATTATTTAATCCATGGGTTTGGATGTATGCAAAAAAATACCACAATATGAAAGATGAGACTTGTTTTATGATATTCTCTGTTGATATCCAGTCATATAAACTAAATAATAAAAATTTTTAGAAATATTACATTCAAGCAATATAGCGTCAAGAAAAAAACAGTTTAATACATAACATATTGTATACCGTCAGAAATAAATTTCCAATATTCAAAACATAAAAAATCTATATATACATGAATATTTATCACTTTCTATTTGAAACTAAGAGGAGTAACTTGGTATATATTCTAGGACGCAAACATCAGAAGCAACTGACTCAAAATATTAGTACTATAACTGTTAAATAAAAAGACAACTATTTTTCTGAGTGAATCAAACTTAATTTGAATTTATATTAAAGTAGTGTCTAAAGAGGCTATATTGAAACCTAGTCTCCCTTGATGTCATTGAGTTGATGATGTATAATGCTGAACATTTATTTACATCAATGATCAACCACTTTAAAACTCACATTAAGAGCATATATTCAGAAGTGTACATTATATCACTGCATGTGTTTCGATAATACCATACAGTATGCTGCCTTATCTTAGATAGTTTAGTCTGGATAATATTATTTTTATAAGTTACTATTAAAAGTATTTCTTTTTATTTCCATTTTTAATAATATTCTCAGAGAACATCATGTTGGATGACTAGAGAATAACAGAAAAAAAAACGGTAATTTTTTTGTGCTCGGTCAATGTAAAGTAGGAATAAACAACTAATGTGAAAAGGGTAATTTTGCTAAATATGATGTAAATACTCAGTTTGTATGTCATGTTAAAAAATTGGATCATGTGAAAGTTCTACCGCATCCATCCTATAGTGCAGGTGTTGTCTGACTATAATCTAGGCACGGCCAAAAAATGGAAGAAAAACCAAGTTGTTTTTTGTAAACGAATTAAAATCTATTAAAATCCATTATTCTTAAGCAACTTTTTTTTCCAGAAAGATAAAAGCCTGGATTTTATCATATGAAAAGCTGAATAATGTAAAACTTTTTCTACTATTTTTTAATAGAATTTAAATTTTTAAATTAAAAAAAAAAAACAATATTCACCATCATTTTTGTCTCGATGAATAACACATTTGAATATTAAAAAAAAAAACGTTTTTGAACCAATTAATTTTTTTTTGTCTAAAAGAGATTTAGGATGAGTTGCTATAAAAAATATGCAAAAATATTATAATTTAAGTACCTGAATTTCAAATAATTCCATTTTTTTATCTCACTCTATAGATTTTGCGTGGCAAAATTAAAAAATCTAAAATTTAATGATGGTTTGGAAGAAACTACGGTAGCCTTTACATGTAAATTTCCATATATTTTTTACCTTTGTTTTAACGATTAAGTGAAGAATCAACTTGATAAAGGTTCAATTCTTTTTTCATAAGCGATATATATATATATATATATATATATATATATATATATATAT
>NC_136506.1:32234166-32349166 GCF_053919585.1 Euprymna scolopes
CCATGGGATGAAATTGAGATTATAGTGGGCATCACTGGAAAGTAAAGAAGCTAAAAGAGAAAGCTCATGCTCAGTTCTGCGAATATATTCAACAACCCAAGTATAGAGATGGACAAAATATAGAAGATTCTAATGAATGAGAAAATTGAGTAGGTTTTAATTCAGTCAATGAAGTGGATGTGGTGAAGTGGATAATGATGCAGACTGCGAACCTGCATGTACCAAGTTCGAATCCAGTCAGTTCTGCAATATCACTTTCACTCATGGATGTTGGCAACCTTTACTACTGTAAGTACTGGATTTTAAAAAGAATCAAAGAAATCAATGCTAACAGCATAATTAATGTGATCAAAAAGTTTACCATGCTTATTCATATGAATTTAAAAAAAGAAAATATGAAAAACACTCAAAGTATACAGATGTAAAATTGAAATTAAGGCATACCTTCTTTCTTGACTCTGAGAGATTGTTTACACGTTTATAATTTGGTTGCATTAGCAATCCATGTTTATTTTGATTGTGTTTGAAACGTTTAACATTAAATCTAATTACTCTGCTATTTTCACATTCTTTTACCTATCATGTTTTTATGTTCCTTTGACAATCCTTCTCTGTGGGAAATAAATCTATACATACATTTTTTTTTTACAAAGGAGTCATCACTTATCAAGGCTTAGAGGCCACTCGAGGATAATGGTTAACAAGTGTACAGTGATCAATGGGACAATGACGTAGTAATTGTTAGTAGTGGAAATTTGGTAAATTGGATTACTTAAGGGGAACGACTCATCAAGAACTTGTTTATGTTGGACTTGAAGACGACCATATTATAGTCAGCTAGAACGCAGGCAAATGGAAGAGTTCCACAGATGTGCAGTTCTAAGAAAGAAGCTTTGTTCATGGAATCTACGTTTAGGTTTAGACACGGATAAAGAGTAGGGGAAATTATTAATAGTGTTTTCAGCTAGACGAGTGTTTCTCGTGAAAGTTTGGCGAGGGGGGGGATAGATTGGAGCTCAGATGAGCACTTGCCATGAAAATAACGATAAAGCAGAGGCAGGCTCGCAACGTCTCGTCTGTGTTGCAGGGAAGAGAAAAGGGTATCCCCACTAGGCTACAAAGTCTATTTTGAACTCTGTCAAGGCAGGATAAGGATTTCCTAGCAGCTCTGGCCAAATGTGGCTACAGTACTCCATCCTTCGACGTACCTGGCTCTTATATAGGTAGAGAATTGCATATGAAAATTTAACTGTACTTTTATTATTACTGTTTCATTATCATTGTTTTTTTTTTCACTTTATTTTTTGACCCTGTATTAACCATAATCACACAGCATATTTAATATTGTAGTCACTGATTGGAAAAAGGGTTCCAACACGTGTGGTTGATAAACAAACGTATAAATTGGAATATCAAATATGACACTATTCAAGCATCCATGAAGAGTTTTTTCTCATGTGAAGCCAAAAATTATTTTCAGCCAGCTCTCACAAGTTAAGACCTCGGCATGTGGTCATATTTGTAGCCAATAAGTTAAGCTTTCAAAATCATATAGGGTTTACCTAATTCTAGCCTATAATTATTGCGCAATGGCAGCATTTGCGGGAAAAATTAGTCGAAAATGGCCTAAAAATCGTGACAAAAAATTTCAAAGCGCCCAAAAGAAAGGCCATATTTCAAATATTACTTGTCCATTACAAAAAATGAGGGATCCAGGCAAGGAAGTACCATGTTCTGCAAAAAACGATACCCAAAATGTTTTTATGTTTTTTTGTTTTAGCTAAATTGCGGATTTATGTTTGTGACAATTTTTGTTTCATTTTTACAAAAATTTGAGAATTTAAACTTTAGCAGCCCACAGGGTTGCCAATGCAATGATGAAATGTGGAAGCTCAATCATTCTAATATAGTATATCATTAACTGATCTGAAAACGCCATATTCAACAAAATCTGATGCATACAGGTAAAGATACACCTCATTTTGTAAAGAAACTTGGCTTCTGAAGCCGAAAATATTTTTTCTGATAAACTAAGTCACAGGCTCTAAAAAAAAGTAATAAAAAAAATGTTTCATGGAAAAGTTTTTTAATGATGTTGTTGAAAATTGAAAATATACATGAGACATTTTTTTGATTTTTATCCAAATTTAGACCACAAATTATTTTATCACCCAGGTCAAATTTTAAAATTTCCATAAAAAGTGCATTTTTCATGCCAGGAAAAAAAAAAAACCCATAAATTATGTGTAAAATAATGTTTCTGATGCTGAACAATCATTAACTCTTCAATTCTTTCATTCATTCTTTAATGAGTTCATATAATAATTTTAGGGGATTTCGATAAATTCCTCTTACAGGATTGAAGGGAAATACCCAAAGTACAAAATAGAGGAATGGACGCCCTGGGAAATTCCCTTAGTGCTACTGTCATATTCTTCATCATATCTGTTATATTTAATGTTTATAGGTTCAGGAGAGAGCTAACATATTCAAATTAATATGTCCAAGAGGAGAAAAATGATGAATCTGATGGTGAGATTGAGTTATCTGAGGATGAAGATGACGGTCAAACTGATCTCTCTGATGATGAAAGTGATGAAAATGAGAATAAAGATGAGGATGATGGTTGTATTTTTCAACCAGGGGATGTTGTGTGGGTAAAACATGACCGCAATTAGTTTCCAGCTCGAATAATAACCTTGGCAGAAGTCCCTCCACAATTAACTCATCGCTTCTCCGGGCAGTGAGATAAACTGATAGTGAAATGGGTTGGTGAGGACAATTACAACCAGATGCATCAAATCCAAAAGCTTGGTGAAAATTTAAGTAATGCTGCTCTGGTTTCCAAATCCAGGTTTCTCATGCAGCAGTATAACATTGCCTTAGGGATAAGATTGTCGTACATGGCTTTATTAAAACGATTTTTCTTTGTAAAGTGACTTCTTTTGTTTGCAATGATTTGTGTTATTTCTGACTTAACTAATCTAAACATTTAATCACTTTGCAAGTTTCTGATTTCTTGAATTATTCGTTTTAATTATTCCTGGTGTGAGAAAATATTCCCATGATTTGTCTATCTTACTAGAAGTGTATGAAGCCGTTATATTCCCAAAATCTTTCATAAGCATTGAGAATTGGCCAATAATTCTTCTTGTCTTTTTGAAATGAAGAAGAAAAAAGTTCAATTTTGGGCTTCTAGTAAAATATAATTAAAAGGACGAAGCTATTATCGTGTTCGGGAAACCAGTCTCCAATTCAGGGGTATTACACCACACTTTGAAAAAGCTATCATATCTCCGAAACTAGGCCATATGTTGTATTTTAGACAGGTTTTTTGAAATCCCCATTAAATTTTGATCCAGAAAAATGGTACAAACCATATAATCCTACTTTCAAAAATGACCTAAAAAACACATGACGGGAAAACACTCTTCATGGAGGCTTGAACAGTGTCATATTCTAATTTTTCAAAAATTATTCTTGTAAAACAAAAACTGAAACTTACAGGATTGTAACACATTTTATTACAAGCAGGAATCTTCTTGAATATGCCATCGATGCAAGTTTTGTTGTAACATTCATTGACAATATGTGTTTCATTTGCTACGCATGAAATTATTGGAATAGAGGTCGATGTTGTCGGAATTTCTGAAAATACAATTAAAAAACTGATCAGTATTATCTTTTTAGATGAAAAAGATACTATCCTTACCAGAGACTAACAGATAAACCTTGTGTTTTATGAGTGTACTATACACTGAAAATGTAGTTTAAATTAAATAATTTTAGTAACAATAAGCCCCTTCAGAATACCAATATATATTTTTCTACTTGAGGTGAAATTTGTAAAATATATCCTTTTCAAAAATAATTACTAAAATCTACAAATCTAGTGATGAAAAAATCCTAGATCTGAATTGTACAAGTTAGATATGCAGTATCCAGGGTTACTTTGTAAATTTTTGAAAATATGCTAGACAGAAACAGACCCACGCCTCCTTTACATCGTACAAAAAAATTCATCATATTGTAACAACTCGGCATGATTCTAACAAAATCTTCAGGTCTAGTTAAGAAAACCGCTAAATTGGCAATGGTGACCTCTTTCCATCTTTTCTGTTTATTTTGCTATCATGGGAAAGACAAAATCGTTCTAGAATATTAAAATCAAGTTCAATAGAATTTTAGGTAATTCTTTTTTTCTAAATGACATTATTTTTGAAAATGTTGTTAGAAAATTTGCTTTTTTGAGTTGATAACTGACTAAAAAAAAATTCGACAAAATCTTTAAAATATATTCATTTCAAAAATAACTTTATTTAAAAACGAATAATTACTGAAATTACCAACTCTAGCAGGAAAAACTGCTAATTATCAGATCTAAATTTTATAAGCTAAATTCACAATAAGCAGTGTTGCTAAGTAAAATTTTCAAAATCCACTGGACAGCAAGAGAACACCCTAAAAACCCCACGAGATCCCAACATAAATTTACTAGATTTTAACAAAATTTCTAGATATAGCAAATTGGCAACACGTGCAGTGACTCCTTTCCACCTTTATTGTTTATTTCAGTGCTATAGGAACGATAAAATCACCTTAGAAATGTTAAAAAAATTTAATTACCTTCACTACAATAGTGCGGCTCCACATTAAAAATAGTCACGTCTACACCGGGTGCTGATGGTTCGATTAAAACTTGAATGATTTTAGCTCCAATTCCAGTTGCATTATTGAACACAACATCAGTCAGTTGCACATTATTACCATATTTTATAATTTCCTAAAAAGATAAAACAAAAACAGTTAGAAGGAAAAAGTCTTGCTTCATGGATTTGTTATCTGCATCAGTATTTGGACATAGCCGTGTTAGAATGACGTAGGAAAGAAAACTCTAATTTATTTACTAAATTAAGTAAAGGCGAATTATCTTTAATAGGTTAAAAATTAGAAATTTAAGCTGATATATTTAGGAAGTTGCTTTACGAGAAGAAGTCAGAAAAATCATTCTCTTGGGTATTGATTATTGAATTGCACAGATATTTTTTCCAAGTTCTTAAACCCACCCATGCAGGAAATAGTCAGAAAGAGACTAACACTACACAATCATCTTGATAAACTTTCTACACAACATGGAGTAATAGTCGGAAACATAATCACTATAAAAGTAGTAAATGTTTACATTCATGTATACAGCTGCAAATGTCAAAAATACTCATATCAACAACATTTTTTATGCGAACCTTTTTGCTTAGGAATGCTTTCTGTATGTAGCAAGTTTTATTTTCATAGCATAAGTGGTTCTGGAGAAAACTTAGGATTACTGAGCCTTTAAAAAGCTCAGGTATGACAGAATTATAATTTAATCTCAGGTTCATTATTTGAGCAGAGAAAAAAGAGGCAGCTATTTGTTAGCGTTATATTCTTACAAGTGCATTTGGCTCGCTTTTGTAACTGGCAGACGTTGAAAATATCAGAATGGCAGCAAGAAAAAAGCTACGATTTAAAATGTTTGACAAAATCAAATTTACTTGTGCATAAACAACTTGCATACGTTACATAGAATAACGTTAAAATAGATTAAATTTGAAAAGTTTCTTTTATTTTATAATTCAACCAGTACTCCCTACTTGTTCCACTTTGATTTAATTTAAAATTTTATAAACTTTTATATATCCATTAATAAATTCCTTTTGCACAACTAAAAGTAATAAGCCTCTTTACTTCTATATTATCATTATGGACGTAAAGAAAAGAAAAGTAGCCTATTATTTTGCTATCTAATTTATATACTGACACATTATGCAAAGTATCGGGAATGAAAGAGTCACTCTTTTTCTAAATACTCACAGAGACATTATAAAATATGGCCATGGTTAAATCATCGCAGTGAGAGGGCAATAAAAATACATAGCTAAGAGAGAGAGAGGGGGATGACTTGTTCAGTTAATTAAAAATTATAGCCAATTAAAACAATTAAAACTGGAAATCTTTCTTAAAAATTAACTCAGTCCCAGAACTAAATTATACCTCAGCATGTATTTAGTGTTTTTTAAAGTATATAGAATAAAAGTCTTCGAGAAAAAAAACATCGAATAACTCACAATTACAACAATAATAGATTCTGGGTACAAAAAGATTTGTCTTAAATGTGTGCAGATGGCATGTAGCTCTCTAGTGGCAGGCATTAGAGCCAAGGGGTAACAGTTACATAAAGTTTGTAAACCATGAAATAAAACAAATAGATAAATGATTTTAACAAAACTTACCAGATCTTTTGAAGATACTTTCTTGCTGTAATCATCAGAAGCAAAGTATATTTTAATGCGTTTCACATTGATCGTTTCTAATTTTAGTTTGATCCAAATAACCGGTGCATTAGCAATGATTTCGAATAACTGGGATACTCCAGCATTTTTGATTTTCCATACAGAACCGCTGTTAGCAAAAGCAGCCTCAACTTTAGCCTGAGGTCTAACAGTAATGCGAGCATTGATATCCTCTTTGGTGAACGCTTTTGTATAACATTTGATTTCCTTACAACTTTCAAAATTGATATCGCAAGCAGATAAACACTCCTCTTCTCCATTCAAAGTTCCTCCTTCGATCGAACAGTTGACATTGCGTTCAGGTTCAGTGGTTTGAGTTGTTGAAACAGTCGAGGTCGTAACTGTAAAATAAAAGTAATCATTATTGTCTCCATCCGTATGAATAACCAGTTATACTTATGCACTATAGGAATTTTTAAAAGTTAATTTTAGTACTTCATGCTAATAGATTAATAGTAAAACAAAAATGTTTAATTAATGTAAACAAATAATAATGTTTAATTAATGTAAACAAATAATAATGTTTAATTAATGTAAACAAATAATGATCTTTAATTAATGTAAACAAATAATAATGTTTAATTAATGTAAAGGCGAGAAACATGTACAAACTCACTTGAAGCTAGATACATTAGTTAATATCTATTATTACACTAAAAGTCTGAATTTGTTTGTTACTCAAATTTAAACATCATTTCTAGCAAACTTTTTCAAACTTGATACCCAAGGCTGGAATACTATCTGTTTTGGTGTCGATTCTCGCTGATGGCACCAAAGTCAGTTTTTTTTTTTTTTACTTTTGCAATCACTACTATATATTGGGAACAACATAATGATTGATAGAGAATTGACTCTATGATAATAAATACGAAATCTTCATATGTTAAAATATCATATGCATATCTTATTACCCGGCAACGCCAAGTGGCCTTTTAATATATATTTATTTTCACAGAACTTAAGGAACAGAACTCAATATAATTACACCTGAAACTTTTCTTTAATCTATTTAGATGAGTAACACAAAATGTCTACATTCTAATAGTTTTTTTAGCTGGAATAAGAATTTTCAAAAAATAACTGAACTAAAATAAAATATATCCATGCTAATAACGTAATGGAAGGAAAAAAGACACCAAAAAATAAACTAGTCCGACTAAAGTATATTATCATTAGGGTCTGGGTTTGAAAATCCAAAAATATAAATATGTTTGATGCAAATGTTTTCACATAAATGTCTTAAATACTATTATTGCAAGGCATTATCAGTAAACATCGCATATCTCATTTGCATAGCATCTTGTGGTTTTAAAAATCACTGTACTCTACTATCAATTTTTAATTTTAAATATATAAATTAAAACCTAAAAATAAATAAACATAAGTATATAACTCTCATCTCTTCTGATTTCACCCTATTTGATACAAAATCACACATGACATATCATTTCTGACAATCATTGAAAACTATGAAACTACAGTAAAGTGGAAAAGCATTTCCATTATTTATTATATATACTATTAAAACAAAATCCTATACCAAAGATCAACCACAATTTTTCTTAATCAAAATGTTATGAGGAATCCAATGTTTGTATCAAATTTGTATTATCATTTTTCTTTCCAACAATAATATCATAGGGCATTGTATGCACCTATAAACAGTAATTCAATTTATTTATAACAAAATTCTGCAACAAGATTATACACAGCATTTCTAGCATAAGATTTTATGAGCAATCTAGATGGTAATTATTATTCAATTCAACCACTTGACTTGAGGAAATTCGTGATAATATTTATGTTAAGAATAATAATATTTAATAATAGTTAGTCACTATTACACATTTATGATAAAAAATAATGAAATGTTTAAATGTTAATAATAATGACATTCATGATATAAAAGATAGGCCAATAAGAGACTAAATACTTACAAACAGAAACGCATTCGCAGCATTCATCACTATTTTCCTTTAAATCTAACATCTTACCCTGCAAAAGAAAAGACAGAATAATGAATACCTTTATAGTTTTATAGTTTTCTATTTAGTATTTTAGATATATTATTTGGGTCGAGATAGATAGATATATAGAGAGAAAAGGGATGGAGAGAGATAGAGAGAGATAGAGAGAGAGAGAGAGAGAGAGAGAGAGATATTAAAGCTGGCTATTCTAAGTACTCACTTTTACAGGATGTCAAGACAATTTTGATACTTTTTAGAAGAGGAAGGAAAAACATCATACTTTGTCCAATAATTGCAGAATTCTCAAAATTAAAAGTGTTTCTCTTAGGGGATATTTTTCGCAATGCAGTTTACTCCAGGATCCATGCTGAAACTCTACCATGATCTCCATATTAAACCTAAACCTGGAGAATGTGGCCTTCACGATGTCCTTCGAGAGACACATGAACACCAGTTTGATCATGGAGATCAATCTGCCCTGGGTGTTGTGAACAGTAGGTTTGGTGTCTTTCTCAATTGCACTCCACTCATAATAGTGCATGGGAGGGTAGCAATCAGGCAATTTGTGGGGGGATATGTATCGGACTGGTGAAGTAAAGTGGACAACAACTCAATATAGCCATCTGAATTAAGTTTGAATCTTTTTGAAGATGTGAGGCAGCATGATGTAGACTTCTCTGTAAACACACATGAAGACTATCACAGTTGAAGTGAAATTGGTTTCCATCATGTATGGGATTTTATGTAGACTGAAAGCTAGCCAATTGTTGTTTTGCATACTCTGCAACTAGTTTTGTGAAAATGTTTTTGGATTTGAGAAAAACTCGACTAGGTGGTTTTGTTGAGTTTCATGGCTTTTCTAAAGTGTTTCCTTCAGTCATGATGGTGAATAGTTGGTTCTCGTAACTTTTGCACAAGGACTAGTGAAAAATTTTATTTAACACTTTCTTCAAAGTTGCTATTTCAAGTTTGCATTGCCTTGCCTTGATCTTACTGTACTTTTTTAGACAGTTTGTCAACAAAATTTAATTGTGTGAACACAGTCAAAATGCCTAGTATGATATTTCCTGCGAGTCACTGCTTCCACATGTCCAGCACAGAATCATCATAAAGCATGTCAATCTCTTTAAATATTTTGGCATTTTCAAGTGGTTCATGGTGTCTAACTCTCAAATTCACTAATAGTACAATAGTACAGAGAAACATCCACTCATTGAACTTTACCACAAGTAAATACTTCAATTAGTTCTGAAATAAAAGATTATAAAAAATATTAAATTTGTCTCAAACACCTTGTATGTATATAAACTAAATGTATGTGTGTGGCGTGTATGCGTGTGTGCGCGTGTCTGTCCATGCATGTTATTAATCGCAGAGAAAAACTAATGACATATTGGAATCAATTTCTAGGTCAGATTAAAAACATTAATAGTGTAGGAATTTTTAAGATAGAATTAGATGAATATAAAGGTAATGGTTAAAATAGAATTCAAAGGAAATTTTTTGATAATCTATACATTAATAGGATAGCGTGTGTGTTATTTATTTTGTGTGTTACACTTACATCTGAGTGACTATCGTTTAATTGTTATAGACTTCCATTTATTCTAATAAATAATTTTACCAAGAATTCTTAATAAGTTTTGGTTTTGGTTTCAATTAAAGCTGATGGCACTCAAATCATTTATTTTTTTTATAAATAATTTTACCAAAAATTCGTCATAAGTTTTGGTTTCGGTTTCGATTATAGCTAATGGCACTGAAATCTTCTATTTTTTTTATAAATAATTTTACCAAAATTTCCTCATAAGTTTTGGTTTCAGTTTCGATTATAGCTGATGGCACTCCAGTAATCTATTTTTGTATAAATAATTTTATCAAGAATTCTTCATAAGTTTTGGTTTTGGTTTTGATGATAGCTGAAGGAACTCAAATTATATATATATATATATATATATATATATATATATATATATATATATATATATATATACATATATTTTTTTTCATGTTTTAGTTTCGGTTTCGATTCAAGCTGACGCACCCAACTCATATAGATATATTTTTTATTTTTGAAATCACAACTTTATAATATATAAAACTCGATAGAACATTAAATTTATAATAATGTATACAAAATCCGCAATAATGAAAATATCATATTTAAGCATACTTTATGACCGGGCTACGCTGTGTGTTCCTGCTAGTTTAGATAATACTTTTGCATTTTTAACAAAAAAGCTACAATAATATCAGAACGTCTCCATTTACGCTGAACATCTACAGAATGCCAACATCAATATATTACATATGAATGAGACGCCTGTGGAATTTCCACAGGTCCCTCTAGTTAAATATTTAACAGAATATGATATGTATATTTATAATGTATTGACTGAATAAATGTTCTGTACGATATTTTCTAAATTGTCAAGTTAAGAAGATAACTAAAAGGAAGCTACCGAAAGAGGCATGTCAACCGAACAATGATGCTGATTCTGCTACTAATGAGAACAATTTTTGCTATGCAATAAGTTATTTTTGCTTTTTTTTTTTTTTTTTTTTTACACAGTGATCACCACTTATCAAGGCCCGGAAGCCACTCAGGGATAAGGGTTATTGCAAGTACATTACGTTAGTGAGGAGATTTTATGAAGTGTTTAATTAGGGGGGGCGGTTCATTAGGAATTTGTTAACATTAGACTTGAAGACATCCAAGTTGTAGTCCGGAGGGAAGCAGGCAGACGGAACAGAGTTCCACAGGCGTGCAGTTCTAAGAAAGAAGCTTTGCTCATGAAATCCGCGTTTTGATTTAGGCACAGATATAGAGTGGGGAAAATTTTTCACAGTGGATTGGAGAAAGAAGGAACTTACAAGAGGGCAAGAGGTTATGCTGCATTTTTTGCTGCAATCAGCTTTTCCGGATTTGCAATGACATTTTGTACATTCGTTTACATTCCATTGATGATTATTCTGAAAGGAAATAATGAAATAAGAAAAAAAAATGTCTGAGATATCCCGCTTTTAAGTGTAAAAGAAAGAACACAGCTTAAAAACGAAGTTTCAGAGTTGAAACATATAAGATCAAACTCTGATTATGACTACTAGGATTAAAAAAAATAATATGACTCTGACTCATATAACTAATAAATATCTGAGTCCATCTCTTTATTTTAAAGTCTTTTAATATTCAAAGTGTCTGTTAGTTTGTTGGAGATTTAAAAATCGACAAGTCGGGAAGAGACAGCCAAGTTTTTTTTGGGAAAAATACAATTATTAACTTTTTAAAATTACTTAATTCTTCAGTAATGTATATCTGAATTCAGGAGTCTTGGTTCTAGATTAACTTTTTTACCAGACCGTCTTATTTCAACTTAATAATTTATCAGCACACCTGTAACCTATTAATTATCACCTATCATTTCTTTAAACAACAGATATTGTTAGAAACTTAAACAGCAATTAAATGTAATTCAATGTTTTTTTTCTTTTGATAGGACGAGACAGATGTTTGCATTTAACACCATGGCTACCATTTGAATATGCTCGTGAAACTATAACTTTTGTTAAATTTAAGCAAAATAAGACATAATCTTAAAATAAAATAACCGTTCTATTTTAAATACAGATGCCACATCAATTTTCTGGCAACCTTGATTCCAAAGCCTTGCTAGATTAACTATTTTGCCAGACTATCCGATTTCCACTTAATCAACAGACCCATAATCCATTAATTACAGTTCTACCATTTCTTTAAATTACCAGTGCTTGCTAGAAATGGACCAAATTTTAACACCATGACTACCACTTGACTTTGCCTATGTTTAAATTTAAGCAAAATAAGATATAATATAAAAATAAAGGTAGACTATCACCAATTTAATGACGTGCTACATGCATAACCATCTGTTAACTAACAAGAAAACAAATCTGGTGGCAGTAGGATTATCAAATTCATTCTTGGATTTTTTTATGAACTAAAAGCGATGCCAGACCATCAGTTACTAAAAAAATCATTGTTGTAATATCGATCATAAAGCAAGTATTTGAACTTACATCATGTTCCGTGCCATTGAAAATACATTTGCAGTCAAGCTCATCAGAATTATCAGAGCAATTGTCAACGTTGTCACATCTTAAATCCATTGGAATACAAAGATTGCAGTTACGGCATGCAAATGTTCCAGCTGGACAATTGCACGGGTTTGGTGTTGTTGTCATTGGCACGGTCGGTGATGTTGTTGATTCTGTAAAAAAAAAAATAATTCAAACTTAATAAATATTTTCGATTAAAACTCATGCAGGTCTATTTATTTTAAAAAACGCAAATAAACCAACTTCGCCATTTGCAACCCTTCTCAGTTAAACTAACTCATTTTTCTTTACTTTGTTTTGCCAATTTTTATTTCAATTTCCTATTTCTTTTTTCAGTTTTTACCTTTCCTTATCTTCACTTGGCTTTTATCACTATTCTCCTTTTGGAACAGTAATTGCAACATTTGTCTGTGAACTTCAAAGATCCTATCTTTTTTAATATCTCTTATGTCATGCCTCGATTCCTAATTAATCTGTCCTTATGATCCTAGTTGTTGGAGTCGTGCTTATTCAATAATATTATAGTACATGAAAGTTCTAGATACTGGGTGAAAAGGTGAATGAGGTAAATAAAAGGGTAGCCTGTCAGAGAAATAATGATAGGACTGAAATAGTGTAAAATTTACATCAATCCATTGTAGCTTAGATTGTATTTAGAGTATAAATAAATAAAATATAGGAGAATGAGGAAAGAAGTAGAGAAGAGAGAGAGAAAGAGGGGAGAAAAAAAAGGAGTAAGGAAGAAATAGAGATAGAAAGAAAAGAGAAAGAGAGGGATGGTTTTGTTATATCACAATGTATTCTGAAATTCTTGGACTTTGTGAAAACTAGATGTGTAAAAAAAAATGGTTGCTTATAATATTATTCTTACTGAACCTGTTTAACATTTTACTTTTCTTTTTATCCATCTATGTATTTCTGTCATGTACAGTATTAACATGTTTTAGATATGATTGATAAGGTGTGACCGTAGCGTTACCTGTCTTGTTCAATGATATTTAGGAACATTGTGATGATCATCTCATCATAAGGTGTGATGATGAATGAATCTCACATTCACTGAACCATAACCCCATTCACAAGAATTTTTTTATCTATGGAGTTATCTCATAAATAATACCTATCGAAATATCCTCAGACTATTCCTGAACTGATAAGGGTTATCACAACTAAAATCATGGCAGTGCCAAAGTTATGGACAATTTTGCACATCATATCCAGGTGTGCTTATCATTGAACAGCAATAAAAGACTGAAACTTCATGAACAAGTCAGATATAGTACTGAAGTTTATAGTTGGATAACAGAAAGGATTGTCCATTTTATTAATGATTCCATGGTCGCATTTTTTAGGTCACCCTATATATTTCAATATTGATATTCAGCCACTGGTGTCTGGGCTTGAGTAGAATATTCTATATAAGTTCTTTTTTTATATATTTTATTAAGGACTCTTTGGGTGGAACTTTGGGTATGAGGTTACTCTGTACAATATAGAGATGCTTATTTAAGATGTAAGTACCTTTACTCAAAACGCATGACAATTATACAAATATCCATTCATAATGAAGACTTATTGATAGAAAGATAAAGATGAATTACTTTTTAAAAGAGGCATGAACGTTTGTTTAAAACAGTTTTAAAAATCTTACCATTTTTTTAAACAAAATACATATAATGTATATTTTTATATATTTACTAGCAAACCCAGTAGAAATACCTTTCGACATCAATCTATATAAGTTACTATTAATAATAATATTCCTTTTTGTATTAATGTCTCTCATTGTTAATATTAAGAAAAACATGACTCTTCCTTTTTTATAAAGCAAATTATTACTGTCAACTACATAAATATTATTTAAATAAACGAGTATGTGTCTTTTTCTTTATCTATTTAAAACTGTAATAATTTCATTCCTTTTATAGTAATAAATAGTTTTCTTAACATAATTGTTAGCTTTTTTTATATTTTACACATGAATAAAACAGATGTCACTTTCTGAAATGTATTTATTTCAAATTGTACTGTCATACCTGTTGGAGCAAGATAATTTTATTTTGGAAGAATTCATTTTAAAATGAATAAAATAAAAAATTTTCACTTTTTCAGATTAATCACAAATCACTGATTATGTGATTTTTTTTAAATGTGTGTAAAAGCATAAGAAATAATTAGATACAAAACCACTGCTATTGTTTTGTGATTCGTTTAATTTATATTGTTGTGGATGATGTAATAAAATACTTACTGGGAACACAAGAACAGCATTTGTCAGGATATATCATCTTTTCAAAACCCTAGAAACAGTAAAAAAATGTAATAACATGAATAAAAGAAAAATAGTATAACACGTTTTTAATTTGATCGTTTGATATTTAGATAGTGATCGCTACCTGCTGGTTCATAGATCAGTGATAGTCCGTGCAATTCTTTTGATGGGTTGCTAAAAACTTGTAACATTAATTTAATTTTTATGAAGCATGAATTACAAAGAAAGTCTTATCATTGCATCTTGCAACAATAGTATAAGAAAAATTCTCGTCATTTTCCAGCCCTTATAAATACTTATTACTTTATAAAAATTCAATAGAGATTTCGATTTAATTTTCAATAAAATATTTGTACAAAAAGACATTTACAGCAATTATAACTACACTGTACTAATCGTGCATGGGAATATACACAGCTCCCCATATTGCAGTGATATCATTGGAGAACGAACTCCATAAGCTGATTTTAAATAAACATAAAATAATATTATTCTAAAACTTGTAATACTTAAATAAACTTCATATTTTCCAATTACCTTATTTAAATAATTACACTGTAACGTTTCTTAACTTTAATGGGCATATATATATATATATATATATATATATATATATATATATATATATATATATATATACGAGCAAACAGTTAATAAAACATGTTAAAAAACACTTTGAAATGAGTTAAAAACATATTTAATCTGAAAAGGAAACACTAGATAAGTGGATGGTCCTTAATCCGCAGAGTTTCGAAGAAATATTTTCCTTCTCATCAGAGGGCAGGAATTAGCAAAATGTGGAATCGGATTTTGTATGCAAAAGTATTTGATGAAACAACAAGTAAGTCAAAGATCTTACTTGAAAACAAAAAAAGTGAAGCAGAGGGAATATGGTGAAGAAAAAGGTGATTACACATGAATGGATAGTTTTTCTTCGCCATATTCCCTCTGCTTCACTTTTTTCTTTTCAAGTAAGATCTTTGACTTACTTGTTGTTTCATCAAATACTTTTGCATGCAAAATCCGATTCCGCATTTTGCTAATTCCTACCCTTTGATGAGAAGGAAAGTATTTCTTTGAAACTCCGCGGATTAAGAACCATCCACTTATCTAGTGTTTCCTTTTCAGATTAAATATGTTTTTAACTCATTTCAAAATGTTTTTTTACATGTTTTATTAACTGCTTGCTCGTATTATAAGCTCTATTTCCTATTTGGTTTTATCGAGCTTTTACATCTGGCTGAGATAACTTTATAAATATTAATTCTTTAATATTTATAATATACTTTAATTTTACCATCTTGGATCATTTTGGTAAATTTAATTGTAATTTTTATTTTATATATATATATATATATATATATATATATATATATATATATATATATATATATATATATATATATATATGGGAATAAAACAATAAAATTACAAATTAATAACATCAAACATAAATTTCTTATAAACTAATTAAAAAATAGTTATGCAAATTAGGCATACAAATAGAAGAGTTTGGGTCTTTACTTTCCACTACAGTATTTCAAAAGACCATGCTTATTCTTGCTTTCAATAATAATGAGCCGTTTTAATAGCAATATATGTGTGATTAAAAATATACTTTCGCATTTTTTAATTTAAACAAAAACATTTCTTACCTCTGTGCATGTTATAATCTTACAGATGTTGACACAGTCGAGTTTACAGTTATAATTATAAACACACTCCTGATCACAATATTCGCCAGGTTTTGTGAATTTTTCATGTGGCTGAAAAAGGGAAAACATTCATCTTTAGTATACACAAGTACATCAATAAATTCGTAGTTTAAAAGATTAATTGATTTTGTATAATATTAAGATCGTATTTCAAATATCTAAACAGAAATTAACTTAATATGTTCATAAAATATTAGGTGGTTTGTAAAATACTTTCTTCGGCTCACATTTCAAAAAATTAAAATACATAATGGTTCAAAACTGAGTAAATTCAAAGATGAAAAAAATGTGTAGAGTGTTTTGCTCCCTTAAGAACTCTTTATAAAAAGAAGATAAATATAGTCAAATAGGTTCAACACTGTTTGCTAAATTTCAGCTTGCCATATCGCCCCAGGATTATATCCCTGTATTTGTTTTATCAGTAGTTCCATAGAATGTACTCCAATAAACTTACTGCATTTGTACATACTAACGAAAATATCCCCGCATCCGCCTAGATGCAGAGGTCTCTACATGCTGGAAGATTTTCTACTTTGATAGCTTGCTTCAATAGACCGCCTAGCTTTGTAATTCTCCTCCTGCTTCTTTCTACAATAGCACCAATATGCAGATATTTGAATGTAATGCGAATAAACATCTTACTAGCCTACTTCTCTCCGAAGTTGCCCCTACCCCTATAAATCTGGGTTCTATCATAGTAGTCACTTATGCTTCAGTGGCAATATACTTTGTTTGTGGTGAGTAAAAACAACTAAAAATATGCTTCTAAGGAAAATCTGTATCGAAAGGAAATTATTCCAAGAAAATTCTATATTCCTAGATATAATATAGAATAGACTGCCGTCAAGTAGACGTACACCTCTCATATTATGATAGATGCATAAGTACTCATTTCATACAAAATTAAATAGATAAATATTATATTAAAAAAACTCATTCCTGGATTGAAAAATAAACTGTCATTTTATATGAGAATAAAGTGTATTTCTCTTTAAAAAAAATCACCATTTGCATCATAGTTATCAAAAATGTTGCTATATTACAATTACTGTATGTTACAACTTTACATCAAGAAAACACAAACGATTCTCACTTTTATATAGTACTTCAAATAAGCTGCTTCTGTTGTTATATTCTAAATTACAACCCTTAGTATAAACATTAGTTATACGTTTACTAGACAAATATGCACCCATTGCGCTTGATTAAAATTGTTTGAATCAGGAAAAGTGAGTTTGCAATATTAGTTAAATTCAAACGTTAAAATAGAAAAAAATTCCAAATTAATCTCTTTCTTTTTTGTATTATTTGGACCATTATTTTCATCTTGTTTGTTTTTCCACAACGTTTCGGTCGATGCAACCTCCGACCATCTCCAGTGTGAATACACCTGAAGATGGCCGGATGTTACATCGGCCGAAACGTTGTGGAAAAACAACCAAGATGAGAATAATAGTCCAAATAATACAAAAAATAATTATTAATCCTCATTTCAAAAATACATTTATCATAGTCTCTTTCTATTTGTTTATCTCCCTCTCTCCTCTCTCTTTTTTTTCAGCTATGAGTTAAATAGTTTTAATACTTGTGGTGATAGTCTCTATTCTTTATAATAGACTATTGTAATCTTCTGTTCTATAGTTAGTTTTATTAACTTTGACTCTGAATAAATAAATAAAGAAACAAACAAAAAATAAATGGCATACTTGTGCCTGTTTTACAAGTACTTTAATGAAGGTGCTTGGACGAACTCAAACCACTGGTGTTCCCTCGATGTAAATGCCTCCAAACTCAAAAAGCAGCAAGATCCCACCCCCACACTGTAGAGATCTCTAGAGGCCGGAAAGCCTTCTGCTTAAATAACTTCTTCCCTTGAATTGCTAGACTTTGGAATTCCCTCCCAGCCCCCTGCTTCCCTAATTCTACTGACATGCAGAGGTTTAAGTGTTATGTGGACAGTCATCTCGTTGCCCAATTCCCTACATAATATCTCTGTAAATTTGGTCCAAATAGTAGTCTCTTGAGTCTTGCGGCACTGTGCTTTGTTTGCCATGAAAAAAGGATGAAAAAAAAAAGAATGATGACCATTGTAGAAAATAATTAAGGGGATCACACAACATACAGCGAGGGATGGCATGTATAATTGTTTTTTTATTTTCAAGCATAACTCAATTCCAATACCAAAGAATATTTTAATATGTATTTTATGTGATTAAAATATGTTGGAAAATATAGGTTGAAATAAAGATATAACATATATTATTCTACTTGATGATAAGTAATTCTAACCTTGTTTGGGTACTGTCCTTTTTCATCAGTACAGACGCAGGTTTCATTTGGCATACAATGTCCAGTTGAATTGTAGACCATACCATTAGGACATTGGCAACAATAACCTGAAAAAAAAAAATGATTTGTTATCTTATTGTACAAAATTTATTTCATATTTCTTCATAATTTTATGATCAGTTTTATTTTTCCCTCATCAAAACAGATTTGTGTGTTCTAAATACACTTTTTTAAATTTCTTAAATAAAATTAGAAGAGATAATATTCCGTTTTTTATTGTTCTTCTTCTTAGCTTAACATATCTATTTACATCAGATATGGGTTGCATGTTGGTCATGACAACATGAACTGACTTTATGAAAATCTGTTGTAATTTACATTAGTTTTGAGATGCCATTGCTAGAGGTCATTTTTGAATTATTCCAAGGCCTTCCTTTTCCTCTATTGAGATGAGTGTATGTCTGTTTATCTAACTTTGTTCAACATGCCCATATCGCCGTAGGTGGTTGCAATGCAGAACTGATTTCAGTTTGAGCATCTTCAATCTTAATAGCAGGGAGCTGGAAATGTTTTCTCAATTATTAAATCATTTCTTTCTGATAGGCTCATAAGAGTAGTGGTTGATGGGCAGAAATCAGAGGCCCTCAGTATTAATGCTGAAGTCCCTCAGGGGTCCATCCTGGACCCAACTCTTTTCCTGATCTACATCAATGATCTCCTTAAACACATACTTAAATCATTCGTTGACATCTATGCTGATGACACGACCATCTACGGCAACACATCTAAGGCCGTAAATGACAAAGTTCTCTCAGATTCTCTCTCCTCTGATCTTGAGCGCATGGTACAGTGGGGGAAAGGGTGGCTGGTTACTTTTAATGCATCCAAAGCCAAGCTCCTATCTTTACATCATCAACGCTCTGATCCCCATCTGGGATCAATTGAAATGAATGTCTCTCGTCTATGGGAGGCTCCATGGCTTCTGGGATTGACCTTTACTCCTGACCTGAAATGGAACACATACATTAAGTCTGTTGTCAAGGTCGCTGGAAAAATGATAGGATCCTTCTACGACTCCAGAAGATATCTCACTGCTGATGCATCTATATAAAAGCCAAGTACGTCCAAGGATGGAGTACTGCTGCCACATCTGGGCAGGAGCTGCTAAAAACAGCCTATCCTGCCTTGACAGAGTACAAAATAGGCTTTGTGGGTGATGCCCTTTTCTCTTCCCTGCAACCTCTCTCCCACAGAAGAGACATTGTGTGCCTGTCTTTATTTTATCATGACTTCCATGGCAAGTGATCGTCTAAGCTCCAATCCCTGGTCCCCCTCTTGCCAATCTTTCATGATAAACACCTGTCTAGCTGAAACCACTGCCAAAAATTTTCCCCACTCTGTAATTGTGTCAAAACCAAAATGTAGATTCCATGAACAAAGCTGCTTTCTTAGAAGTGCACACCAGTGGAACTCTCTTGCATCTGCCTGTTTCCCACCTGACTACAACTTGGATGTCTTCAAGTCCAACACAAACAAATTTCTGATGAACAGCCCCTTTAAGTAAGACACTTTATCAAATTTCCAATACTAATGATTGCTACAATACTATCCCATTGATTGCTGTACACGCAATAACCCTTATCCCCGAGTGGCTTCTGGGCCTTGATAAGTGGTGACTTACATGTAAAATAAAAAAAAGAAAGAATTAACTCTGTTATCAAGGCATATAACATGAATCCAATGAACTATACTCTTATCATTCCTCTGCATCTTCAATATTCACTCCCATGTAACATGGCACTATGGGCATAACTGCTGTAAGCTCGAATTTACTAACAAATAAGAGTGAACAACAGGTTATGAAGAATATAGAGGAGGAGAGCAGAAAATATAAATGGATTGTTTGGTTTGTTTTGCGCCATTTCACCCTCAGTTGGCCATTTAATATCGGTCAAAAATTAAAATAGAATAACCATTCTTTGTAATCATACCGTTCAGTAGAGAGTATAAAAGTAAATTATATTAATAGATTACTGCCCTTGTCTCTTAAAGTAAATTATATCTCTTTGTCTATTGTATTGATAAATTAACTTTTATTATCTTCAACCCCATTTGTATTGAGCAAGACACTTAAGTTTATCGAAAAGCCAAATCTTGATCTGTTTTTGAAGTTGTCTTCATACAAATTGGATGCATTTACAGAGCCATCACATCCAGACATTACGAGTATCATCATTATCAGAGCAGTATTAGATAAAGTGGTCTTTAATTTAAGCTGTAAGCATACTTTGCTTGTAAAACGTTTTTGTATTATTTGCATACATATATTATTTATTTCTTTCTTGTGGGCTTTTAATACGTTTTCTTTCAATTTTATTTTCTAATGCTCTACAAACAAGAACTACGAAATTCACTTCATTTTACAAGTAAATAAACCTATTCTGAAAACAATTCACTTGGAAAGATTTGATTTTGTTACCGTCGTTTTAGAGGAACAGCCAGCTTGTAAAAAGCAGATGGAGTATTCATATTTTTTGTACTGTTAAATTTTTCAGGAATTCAAAGATGTTTTTTGGATTGATCTGCTCAAAGAATTCTCCAGATCACTCATCTGTAAAAGTCCACCAGAAAGAGATTAAAATCCTAAATTCCATACATGCATGCAATGAATTTTCTGAACTTCCAAACGGAAAACACATACCTCCTTATATTGGCCAGAATAAGTCCAAGGGAAATAAATCTGATATATCTCCAAGAGAGATATCTTAGAAAATTCTGCAACGAACAGAAGTATTTGTTCTTGTTTTAAAATTAGAATACATAAAATTATTTGGAATGACAATGTCGACTTACCTTTGTTATCAATACGGCTGGGGTTGACTACACAATTGTCTCCTGAAAGTATATTCTTACATGTGGGCGTACAACGGCATACATCGTAGATCTCATCTGATTTACATTTAATTGGTGATGTCGTGGGTGTTCCTGATGATCCTTGGCTAAATGATGTGGTCATTTTGTATTTGACACAGGCATTCAGGATCAGTTGAACAGTGTAAAACTTTTGAGTTGAGATCAACGGTTCAAGTAAAGTAATTTTGATGGCCCTGATGAAAGTTTCACGTGGAAACTTGTGGAGAAAACTTGGTGCATGGTACTGAAAAGAAAAAAGTTTAACATATCAGTCATAAAGTATCTGTAATTTATGATCTGTAGGGTGCCTCATAAAAAACAGCAAATTTAGATTTAAGCTAACATTATATAGTTATTATAATTGTATTTTACCAAATATTAATTAATTTTGATACAAGTGTATTTTAAGAGATGACAACAAAATAAAACAATGACCCCTACATCTAAGGACACTGCTGCTCTGATTAATAACAAATACTCCTTACTTTAATGAATCCAAATAATTTACTTAAAAAACATCCAGATTTCAATGTAATGGATTTGGAGTTTACTGTTACATGAATTTCAATTATGGAGGAGAGAGGTCACAAAGAAAAAGTTTTCAATGAATAAACCTATTAGTATATAAAGCGATTAGTTGAAAAAGGCAGGAAATAGAAGTTTAGTCAGAGTCAACTTTTGAACTAGAGGTTAGAATTACTAGACTGTGAAAAGTAATAGAAACAAATATGGCCTCACATGGATCAAAGAGTGAGTGAGAGAAAGAAAGTCTTATTTATTTAGAATGAAGATCATGTTGAATAAACTTCCTCTGTCTTCCATCAGTTTTGATTTTGCTTAAACCTTTTATAAATATAAATAAGGAACATTTTTCAGGATGACAAAGCCTCAGTCTGAAATGATCACAAATTGGATCATACATGAATAAGAATGATGGATAATAATCATGAATTTTCATGCATTTTTGTGATGATTACAGCAACTTGGTTTTCTGTACCAGGTTGAAACGCACCACTAAAAAGTGCATTGGCATTTAATATTTATGGGGTTTTTTTCTGTTTTAAAAATACTTCTCTTATTAATAACTGTTTTCTATTTCCAACAATTGCATATGTAAGTGAAAATTATTGTGTTAAATTTCATATTTCTTGTGGGGCATCCCTTATATATAATGTATGTATGTGTGCATGTTTATATGTGCACCCATAACGTCCACAGCTGAGCAGCTCCGGAGCTGAATAGGATTTAATCATTCTCTTTCTAAATGCTCACATAGACATTAAGAAATATTAGAAAGTGATTGAATTAATATAAAGTGAGAGAAGGCAATAAAATACATAGATATCTAAGAGAGAGATGGGTGATTTGTTCAGTTAATTATAATTTTTTTCGATCATAACACAACCCAAGAACTAAAGTATGTTTTAGAATGTATTTTTTGTCATTAAAATATATAGGAAAAAGAAAACGTTGATTAATTCGTAGTTAGTATAATAATAGATGTATGTGTGCACGTATGTGAGATATAATATAAGGATAAGAATCTGACAGTATATGTAGAAGAAAATATAAATGAATGCAATGTTAAGGACTCATATTTTGTTTGCTTTTATTCAAGAAGCATAATCACTCATAATTTATTTGTATCAATATATATATATATATACATATGTGTTGGTGTGCGTTTTTTGTACTTACATCATCGTCTATATTTCCAGGAACCAATTGCCAGGGATCACTGCTCTTATTCTTAACATGGACGGTATATCGTAAAGCATTGGTGAGTAATTCTTGACTAAGAACTTCAACTGCATCTTCGTTGTCTTCTGCTAAATTGACAATCAAATAGGGCCGTATAACATCACTTACTGGAACTACCCAGCCAACTCGGTTGACCCTTGCATCTGATGGAGTACCTTGACCGATTGGGAAACCCTTGATTTGGCTGTCTTCAATCCGGACAGGATTCCCAGCAGACATCCAATCAGTCTGAATACATTCTGTAATGTGAAAAGATATTGATTTAGCTTTAGAAAAAGTTATGAATATTTATTTCTATCATTAACTCATTTATGAATAGTAAGGCCGATGTGATCACAGAATTATGAATCTGAAACGAAATTTTATGTATAAAGTAAAGCTGATTTTTTTTTTTCTTAAATAGCTTTGTTAGCAAACATTGCATACTTAAAACTGTAAAATCAGTTAGTTTTATTAAGTATTGGTCTATTTTGTTAAAAAAAACAAAATTTTAAATTTCATATTTAATCCGATCAACAGTTTTTGTTTTAATTACTAATCTCATAGCAGGTGGTGGAGTAGCTAACTCTACTGTCCTCTTCCTAATACCAGTGACATGGTGAATAACACTGAAATTAGAGTAAATTTTCTAAATTTCACTACTTATTCCTTTCAATTTTAAAAAAGTTAGTCCTCTCAATATTATATCATTTGATGTACTTATACAGTAAAGTTTTTATAGCATGTTTTACAATTTCTGTGTTAATAATATGGCATCATGGCCAAATAGATGCCAGCTTACTAAGATTCTAAGTTCAGTTTCCATCTGAGAAAACAAAATACTCTCTGTATTATTTCTTATTTTTAAATCGTGGTTTACTTTTTATTTTGCCAGAATGTGAGGCAAGAAGTAAATTGTTAACTTTTTCCCTTTTTTTTAAAGAAAATACATACATTGTTTTACATCTATTTGGAATTGAAATACCATGTTTGTTTCATAGACAAAAATCATATTTCAGTTACATAAATTCTTAATGAAAGTAAAAACGACTCTTGCACAATACCGAGTAGGGATTGCTCATAAATAATAAATTAATCATTTGTTTTTTATTTTAATTAAAAAAATATTTCAATATTTATGAAATTATGATCTCGGAAATTTTGTTAAAACAAAAACAGAATAAACAAACGTAGTTATTTTCTTTAAAACAGTTTTTACAAATATTTGAAAACTAACAATTGTTTTTGAGAAAGATGTTGATTTTTCTAAGAAACTACAAACCAGATAGATGTGGGGTTACAGGAATATTGTCGCAGTGGAATTTGGAGAAGAGATAAATTACGCTGATGTAGAAATTAGAAAAGAGGAGCTATAACATATAAACAATACGGTGACTGTTTAAGTTAACGGGCAGAGTCAGAGTTAAATGAACAGAACAATCTTTATATATAAAAATATAGAAATTCACATCAGATAAAAATAAAAGCAAAAAGAAAATATCTTTTAGACTATAGCTTTTAAATATTTTCCCTCAATCTTTGAGCTTTCTTAAAAGTGTGAGTTGAAACTAGAAAGGCAAAATACTATTTCACTCGAAATAATGTGAATGACTAAAATAGGATTTAGCCGATTAAACACTTAAAACAAAAAAGACCACATACACGCCACAATTGTCACGAGCAGCACCACCAATAATGGCCAACCTCTTTTGCAAACTTTAATTTTTTTTTCTGCCAATCAAGTTCTTTTTCTTTTATAGTCACTAAACTTCTTTATACAGGTATTTCATTAATAAGATTCACATATGCCTATGTAAATTGTATCAGTCTCAACATCTTCACTTTTAGTTGTTTATTTTCATGTTTTACCTTCTACTCAGTTAAATTAAGTTCAGTTTATAATGCAAAGCTCAGGTTCTGATCCCACCAGAAACTGTTTATTTTATCTGTGGAAAATATTAATGAATTCGTTTTTGCAGTGCGCACTTTATCTCGCACTGATTTCTTGCAATGTCAAATAAAAAAAATGGACACTTTTTCATTGTGAATATGATGAATCACACTCATATCTTCAACTGACAAACTCCAGGTGTTTCAGAAATAAGATTTGCCTATGCAAATCGCATTTTATTTTCCATAGTGAATTATTTTGTAGTGGGCAAGTGTTTCTCTCACACTGATGTTCTGTATGCCAAACAAAAACGAACTCTCTTTTGTTGTGAATCTATCAAATCACACTCATCATTTTCCCTGCCAGACACCAGCTCCAGTTCACCATTTCTACTACTACAGTAAAGATTTTCCGGCATAATTTTTTTTCATCTCCTGCATGTAAATAATTTCATCACTGTTTCCAATACTAGTATGTTATATTCGTCTAATTGCTAAATTAAAAATATGTTTACCTGAAACCGTTGTTTGTCCAGTGGTAAACATTGTTGTAGACGTTTCAACTGTTGTTGATTCTGTAGTCAGTTGTTGGGAGGTTGTCATCAGTGTACTTGTTATCTCTCCTGTTGTGGAACTTGACGTTGTTAGTTCAGGTGATGGAACTGAAGGAGACACTGTGCTTCCTGGAGGTCGGCATTCCGGACAGCATTTTCCAGCTGGGGTCACTAATTCTAAATTCTAGAATATTAAAACAACAAGTAAATGAAATCATACAGTTTTGTTAAATTGTATGATAGTTTTTTTTACAATGAGTCATCACTTAACAAGGCTAAAAGATATTCAAGGATAAGAGTTAATGTGTTGGATATATTGATAGCTAAATGATGATGAATGTGATGAGAAGACTGAAAATAATGAATAAAAAATAATGAAGAGTGACACCTTCCCTTACATCTTGATGTAGTAGCCAATTAAAAAGATTTTGGATCATTGTGATCGATCTATCAAAATTTTAAATAGAACATATTCAAAAATGTTAAATTGAAGTATTTCATAGCAAGATAAATTTAGTTTAGTTACATTTTTATTTCATGAATTTTAACATTATATTTCTTTTGCTACAAATAGATTTACATCAATAATAACTGGTTAAAAGAAAAGCTTCACTTTATAATCCTCAGTATTTAGCATATAAACATAAAGTACCATTATTTAAGTCTTCTGAGAATTGAACCCGAGTCTTCCAGCCCATTAGCGAACATTTTAACTATTATTATTATAGTCCATATTATCACTTAAAAATATATCTGTTTTCCCTTGATTGATTCATCAGATTTAATTCAGTTAGTTGATATTTATTTTAAATTTAGTTTTATCTATTTACAATAAAAGAATATATAGTTACTTACCGGTGGACATGAAAGAATACCACAGGGATTCACACAAGTAACTGTATTGTTGACACATTCACATTGGTCACAGCCTCGTACCCATTTTTCATAAGCCTAAAATTGTAATTTGTCGAGAATTAAAAGTAAAATTATAATTTTTACAGATGTAAGCAACAATAATTTACTGTTTAAAGTTGTTATATATTAAGATCGATTATTAATCATTAAATATGGAAATTAAACCAATATATTATTTCAAAATTACTTAGATGTTTACATGACAATGATGTAGTAGTTAGAACGACAGTGAGCCAAATACTGTCAGGGCTAGGTCATCATGTTTGCAAATATCATTGGAAAGGTATTTATCCATCTGTCCTTCTTGCACCTATGGTAGACTAAACTTTAATTCAATTTGTTCCTCTCCATCATGGCAAAGTCTATTTTTAATGTGGGAGATATCCATCAAAATACGCACACTCTGGAAGGGACAAAAATAAAAACTGCTCTAATCGAGAATGATTTCTTTTCATCTGACTGTGGCTAAAACAGATACTACATTTTGATCCTATCTGAAAGTAAATATTTCCTATTTACTTGCCTCTCCATGAGAGCAAAGTTAGACACAAGGTCAGTTTTTTTCATGTAGGAAAAAAAATTACAGCTAGTGAAATCGGTTTTTTTTTTAGATAAATAAAATTCAACATTGCCACAAAACTCAGTAAGCAACAATCACTCACAGAAACCGATCAAAAGAGACATGTCCATTCGAGTGGTTGGGGGAAATGAAAGAAATTTCTATAACTTTTTATATAGATGTCACACATACTTAACATATATTGAACAGAGTGGAAATGCTAGGCCCATAACCTATTGTTGAGACATTATATTGAACAAAGAAAGATGGTGGCATTAAATCAAAGCGGCAAAGAATCAACACAATCACGATTTCGAGTGTTGAGTAATTCCTAGTAACAAAGATGGTGGCGAAAAATCAATGCAGTCCCAATCTTGAGTCATTTCAAGACAGAGGCCGACAGTGAACTGATTGAATCCAAAATTCGACATTTTTATAATAACTTTTGAAGCTTCTGATTGGTTGATTGTTATAACTGTGGTTATAAAAACGATTGTCAAAATCATTGAAGTCATACCTTCATTAGTAGCCAACAACATTTTAACCACTTTACTTTGTAAATATAGAAATATGTTGTATTCCATTAATTCTGTTATTAATTTATTTTTCATATATATTGCTTTTGATTAGACTTATTAGCATGAATCATGTTATCAAAGACAAAAAGGCTTTTGTCTAACTTACTCATAGCAAAGATCAGGCTACAATTGTTCACATGTTCAATCCATTTTAAGTATTCTTAGTCAGCTGACACTATTGCAATTCTGTAAATTTTTGTTGCTGGACTATTTTATCTTTTCTTTTCTCGTTTGCACTTTAGCCAGATATATTATATAAATCTTTTATAAGTTACATAAAACTTTTTGAATCCTTTTCTTAAATTTCAATGAGGCTAATCATTTATGTGAAACATACATAATAAACTGATTTTCTCTTGCAAAATTGTACAGTAAATTTACATTTTAATTTGTGTCTGTGTTCACTTTCCATTTTTGGGTAAATATTTCGACACTTGTAACTTTGAAGATTATTTGATAAGAAATAAAACAAACTTTTATTTTTTCCTAAATTATTGTTAATTTTCCGAGCTAAAAGTTCTTTTACAGATATTTGGAATATTAAAAAAGTTGACATCTAAGCTGCAATCCCTTACATCCTTGTAAAGGTGAGTGTTATTGTTTTCAATTTATGATACTAGGTACCATAGATACCATTATGAATCCAGTTTTAAATATCTATATCAGACAATACTATTTATGTGTTCAATCCATTTCAAGTATTATTAATAGAAAGTAAACACTATTGCAATTCAGGATGTTTTTGTTGCTTGAACATTTCTCCTTCCTTTCTTCATTTATGTGCTTGAATTAATGTTTTATTTTTAACTAGGTATATTATGCACACTTTTAAAAACTCATTCACACAACACCGGGTATTAATGCTAGTTTTTTATGTATGTATATAAGTAGGGCTATGACAAGAGAATATTCTTTTCATTATTTTGACTCTCGAGTATATATCCGACACAGTTAGACACAGTTAATCAGTCAAGAACTACATCACTCTATTTAAAAACATATAAGATATTAACTGATATATACTCGAGAGTCAAAATAATAAAAAAGAATATTCTCTTGTCATAGTCCTAATAATTAGTAAAAGGACAAATAATTTATTTTATTTTGATTTACCGCTCTTGAAACATTGTTAACTTCATCGAAACAATGACATCTGGATATCTTTACAGGTCCGTCGGTGTCTTCAGCAAAACCAGGTGCCAAATCACAACCTTTCAAGAATTATAAAAAAGAAAGCAATTAGAGATTTGGAAATATTAATTTTCACAAAAGACAATTGTAAATTAGATTCTACATTTAAAGGAAAGAAATCATACAACAATGAAAGTATGGAAGAAATCCTTTTTAAATTACAAGAAAAGCCTAATAACTTATCAGTTCACACATTTATCCAACTCCCCTGAACACAATTTCAATCTAGTAATACCAATCTCACAGTTATACATTTACTCTCGATGTTCTATTCTAGTCTTTTTCACCTCTTCCTTTTTACCTCTTCCTTTTCATACTGTTTTGCTCGTTGTTCCTTCTTATCTATACAGTTTTATTTCCCCTGCCATTTTATCTAACACATTCATGGACACTTGATTTAGTATTATTTATTTAAATTTATATTTTATATTCTATGCATATAAACCCATTGTAATTGCTGGTTTAACATTATTAGACTGTGTTAGTGTTCAGGAGAGATAGAAGAAAATTATAGGCTATTTGGAACATCCGTAAATATAAAAATCTAATTTCATATTTGATTCATCCGTAAGAATGATACTGTTAAGAATGCCTTATTTCTGGTGTCTATTTAATAAGGTAGATCTTATATATTAGCAGAATTTTCCATAATTCAATCATGAAATACTTGTCACCAACATAGCAATTATTAAACTCTACTCGTGTATTGAGTACTGTTGAAGTAAAGGATTGATTGATTTATTATTTTGTTTTATGGCATATCAATCAGATTTTGGTTATTTAATGCCTACTCTATTTTCGTAAAAGGTTTTTAGGTTTAATTTTCATAATCTTTTCACATATTTAATGGATTCTTTTTTGCATTCAAATCATTTGTAGATTGATTTTTTCACGTGTGTATATTTTATGAATAAACATCGATAAATTCTATTCACTACATAGAAAAGTTTTGTTTAGTTTATTGTGCTTATTGATATTATATTTTTTAGTATAGGCTCACTATCTTCAAAACAGACATTATAAATTTCACCCTTATCAAACAATTCCTTCACGGTGCCAACATTGTAATATCTTTGTCACATGAAAACAAGATTAACACTAATTCTGTCATAAAATATCTTACTGTTTAGGGAACATGAAAAATCGTGTACTGAAGTGTTTCCTGCTCAAGCATGAATAAGTGTGTTTTTGTATGGACAATAGGACAATCTTACTTCCCTTTTGTGATGTTTCTGTTTCCATTCTCCCAGAATGAGTTGTGTTGTCAGTAACTTGTTAGTGTTATAGGTCCAACAAAACTGACATTTCTAACGAATGTATGCATGAATAACATCTGTCCATGGAGCCTTATATTTGTTGATGAAAAGTTTCTTTTGGTCAGTTTCGGCCTTTATTATTTCCTCTGATTCCACTATGATTTGAGACTAATAAAACATAATCTCTTCGAGCTGTGCCAATGATATTAATCTCCATTACAGTTTTATGATCAGTGGGCTATCAAATTTCTATTTTTCGATTTTATAACAACAAAGATATACACATAATTGGGTAGGCAATTAGTACAGTCTTTCTTACTAAATGTATTATATTAAGAAGAGGAGAATAACACTTTAACACCACATTGAGTCTTACCGGGTTTGCATTCATGGTTTTCTGTTGGGTCACATTCGTTTAGGTGTGCAATTGAGTGACATTCCTCCTTGCAATTTTTCTTACAATTTGTTTCGATGTATGGAAACTTGCACTCTGAAAATAAATAAATAAATAAAAATAAATAAATAAACGTGTTTGTCAAATTTTTATTATTTTTTGTCATATGCATGTGGAGATGTCACCTAATGTATCATGCAAAATAATGAAAGCGACGTCATATCACTTTTATTTAGATAGATCAATGCGTAAATTGTCACTAATTTGAATCCTTTTGTTATAAAACCCGGACAAAATCAGGATTTATCCATCTTTTTTATGATGAGCGATAATAGCATGAATATTAATCGTTTGTAAGTTAATATGTTTACTGTCCTAGCTTCTTGTTTTTTTTTAGCCGTTATCATCTTCTACACCTTACAAATGAAATGGTCTGACCACCAAATATGAAATACAAATAATAATTGTCATTGATTGCTTAAATATTCTATTTTAACTATTTGAAAATTAATTGTTTCAAAATCAAATAAGATGTTATCAATAGATCCATTGACTTTTTTGACAAGGGAGTCATCGCTTATAAAAGCCTAGATGCTACTTGAGGAAAAGTGTTAATAAGTGTCAGGTTGTTAGGGAGATAGCACCATAATAATCAGTAATAGTGGAAATTGGGTAGAATTTGATTATTTAAGAGGATGGCTTAACAAGAACTTGTTTATATTGGACTTGAAGTCGACCATGTTGCAGTCAGCTGGAAAGCAGTCCTACAGTGTAGTGTATTGTAGCAGGCAATTATAGGAAAGAAACTTGGCTTATAGAATTCATATTTAATTTTAGGCACAGATAGAGAGTGGAGAAAATTGTTGACTGTTGAATATTTTACAGAGGATACCATAGACTGAATCTCAGTCAAACACTTGCCGTGGAGATAACGATAGGGCAGAGTTAGACTCACAATGTCTCTTATATGAGAAAGAAGTTATAAGGAAGAGAAAAGAACATGGACATTGCCTACTAGACTGGAAGGCAGTTTTGAACGCCGTCAAAACAAGAAAGAGTGCTCTGATATGGCAACAGTGAGTGACATGGTGAATGGTGGTTTAAGACTATAAATTAACTGAAATTCATTTCGATTAATTTCACTTTACTTTACCTTTCTCAGTCAATTAATGAGTCCCACCCCCAAAATTGAATTTATGAATGGTAAAAATTAAAAGGTAAGAATGAAAAAAATATAATATCACGTTATGAGCTGGGTGCAGACGTAGAATCCCTCATTTAATCCTGTGCGAAACCAGGTAGTCCGTCTAGTTTATAATAAATATATAATAAAATAATAAAAGCAATCAACTGGCCAATTTGAGCTAAACTAGACCCTTTGGATGATATTTATCTAGTTGTAATAAAGTTATTAGAGTTTGTATTGCTATAGTAAAGCGAATGAATATTTGATATCCTGATTTTACGTTTTTAGTGCGCATGTGTTTAGGTAACACGAAGCCATCATTTTGCATGTTGCGTTATCAGGGATAACACATGATTTGTCAGAAACAGCAAGGGACAATAATGAAGAAATAGTTGGATTTATACATCTATTCTCACATAAATAGTTTGTTGAAAGAAACTTAAAGGGAAATGAAAAACATGTAAGTGGGTATTAAACATAAAAATCAGATATAATGACTTAGGAAACAAAACATTAATGTCCCAATGCAATCGATAAAAACATGTGTTGCAGGTTCAGAGCATAGAGAATATGTATGAGCAATGGGATAAGTAAATATTACTTATATTTGCATTGTTTGTCAGAGTCTGAACAACTGCTAAGCAGGACCTGATAGCAGCATCAAGGTTTGTAAAAGTCATATGAGAATGGTTGGCTGATTGGAACATGTCCAAAGACCCAGCTAAAAATGAGCATCTTATTCTAAATTCCCCGCATATGTACAATGAGATTTTTTATTTCTCTAATGTTGAGAACAATTTAGAGAAGATAATTTTGATGTAATAATGATAGGTCACTCAAATAATGCTGCCATTACATTGCTTTTCACCAGAGCTGGATAACAGCAGTCAAAATAACCCACTTTATCAAATTTGTAGCAAAATTTAAACAAGAGATCACTAAACTTTTTTGCATAGTTGGCCAGATGTGCATTAAGAAAATTTAAGGCACATAGCTGTCAGGAAATCCTGCATGTCTGAACATCTAGTATTCTAAACATAATTTTTAAAAGTTTGATTGTATGGGAACATCTTGTGTTCCATATATTTTATCACAAAAATGCATATTGTCTGCAGGCCTGATAAACTGACCTTATGTGTCTAGTAATCCTGGTTCTAAACAATAGATAGATAGATAGATAGATAGATAGATAGATATTGTTCATGTACGCTTGTTTTATACCTGTTGTTGTAGGGCTTGTTGTTGTGAATGTGGAATGAGTAGTAAATCCAGTTCCGGTGCTAAATGGTGTGAAAGTCGATAAACTGGGCGTTGGTGTTGTAGATATTGATACACTTGATGTTACAGGGACGGTTGTCATCGGGGAAGTTGCAGTAGCTGCACAATAGAAACAGTGAAAAGAAAACCAAACATAGTAATATATTCCATATTTTGGATTGCAAAAGTGAACACAGTGTAAATACTAAGAAAATTAACAAAAATACAAAGAAAAAGTTACATATTTTGTACAAAGTCGAATAAAATGGAAAAGAATATATATTTTCAAACAGTAAGGAGAACTAAAAATATTTCTACTAAAAGCATAAAACAAATCTGTTAACTATTTGGTATTGAGCCACTGGGAGCCTTTTTCCTCACTATATAAGAAATAAACATCTTTTCAGTCAAGTAGCTTTTCATCACAATAACATACACCAACGTTTAGTAATTTGAACAACAAACGGGCCCTTCACGTCAAATAACCACTATTTGCAACAACTTATGGGAGAAGAATACATACAAGTTGATACACAATAACAGGAGTCTGGCACATGCTGAGGTTATTTCAACTGAAATATTTTGAACTCAACTCTAGTGCAATGCAAACTTTTAAATTCTCTGTACTATTACTTTCTGATGTTTTTGAATAAATGTATATATTTTCATTTTTATGAACTGCATTAATTTATTTAATGTACATTGATTCCTCTACAGAGACTTACAAAACTGATAAGGTTAAAAACAACAGACAATTCAATAATTAATGCTGAATGGTACCACACTAATATTTTTAGAACAAAACAATCAAAGACATTTGGATTATTTGGACTATCATTCTCATCTTGGATGATGTTTTCGGCAGATGTAACCTCCGATTTTCTTTAAGTGTATCTTATCGAACTCGGGAATCAGTATGGAATTTCAAATGGAGATTTTTATTTAATCCACAGGCATAGATTGTTCTCATTCCAGCAGACATGACAGTAGAAGTCTGCAGTAAATTTTATTATAGTTTTAGTTAGTATCATCGCCTGTAGTAAAGATTGAATATTCAGAAAACTGTCACTTAGAAGTGAGTTTTACTTAGCATTTTATCCGCTGCTCCAAATTTTGAAACATAATAAATAATTAAGAGAAAAGTTTTAAACCTGTTCAGTTAGATTTCAGCATAAATTCAACAGTTTGCACACATAATTTGATGTAGAGGTTTAAGCGATATAATTTTATTAGAATCCTTATGATTAACTATTTTACTAATGAAAAAAATAAGGGATAATTTAATTAAAATTTTCAAATATTTGATAGCATTTCTAGTTATGGTGGAAATTTTCAAAATATTTCTATTCAATCTAGAAGATTATTGTTAAGATATATTTAAAAATTTAGACCTATAACAAGCTGAATATATATTTTGCCAGTAGATTAAGAGCAACAATATTGAGAGACATTTAAAAGATGGAATTAGACTAATACAACAAGAGTATAACAAAGAATTAAGAAGGTATTTTTACGGAAAATATTGGCTGAAACATTTCACAGGATTCATTTGTATATTGGTATTGTATTAATAGTGTAAATGCGATGAAATAAACAAAAGTAATAAAGAAAATAAAAAGGGAGATAACTCACTGCAATTAACTTCATCCTGACCATAAAGACATTCTTTGTTGCCATCACAAATAGTTGCGCAGAAATTGTCACATATCATCAGATCAGAACCAACACAAATTTCTGAACAAAAAATATAAAATAAACATAAATAATGTTAGGCAGTACATTAACTGAAGAGAGTACTCACAGTCTTATTCTATATTAGCACAGATACAAAAGATAAACAAAATATTATGAGATTGACCCTTAAAGTATAAAAGTCACAGCATATCCAAACAAAATAACGAACAGATTTAAAGATGAAGAAGTCTCAATCGGGCAGATAGATGGAAAAATGAAGAGCAACAAATTAGCAGTTTAATTTTTCTACGACGTAAACTGTTCGGACATCAACATTGGATTACACATTATAGTCAAACACAAACTAATTAAGAATTACTTAAAGACATAATAAAAAGTATATCATGTAATGTGTAATGAAGATAATACAAACAAAGAATTGTACATTGAGCCCTGTGATAATGTCTTGCCATGTCAGTTGAAGCGATGCTGACTTGTGTGTTGTGTTTGCAGTGGAGTGGCTAACCTAAGCAAACATACACAGACATCTGATACAATGAAGCGTACCATATGCAAATTGATTTGATTTTCTGACTTATCATTGGCTTTTTCACTCAATAAAAACATGCATATTTTGTCTATTTAGTAAGTTACTGCAGTGACTAATCTGCAGTTGACTTCTAGTCAGTTTCTGTTGTAGGCTTGTTCCTCATTGCAATAACTAGTGTTTCACTGAAAACTTGTATTTCTTGGTTCATTTGCTCATCAAAGTTTAAGTCAGTTAAAAGCTGATCGACCTTTGGTTTTTGAGGTCCAATTCATTGTCCTATGAGAGTTAGGGAACAAACAGTTCTGTGATCCAGAATGTCAAGTCAACTAAACTGAGCATTTTTAATTATATTTTATTTGAAGTTACTTGCAGCTTTTGAAACTGCTTGCAAGAATTGTGCTGTGTGTAGAGAAGGAGCAATGCCTAAAAGTACAACACAGCATTGGTTTTTGCACTTCAAAAATGGCTATAGTAATCTTAGGACCAGATAATGCATCAATCGACTAATTTATTTCATTGAATCAATTTCTTCACAATCAAATAACCAGAGAATTCCATCAAATGATCAGAAAATTGCCAAAGCAGATGGACTATGATAAAATGTTGTGGTAAACTATCTTCAAGCAAGAGACTTCAGGTAAGGTTCAATGATGCAATGTATTATTTATTGGTAAGATTGAAAAACAGCTAATAAAGTAATATTTTTAATACGAAAAATGTTTCAAAAGAAACTAACCTTCAGTTGTGGCTGGGAATCGGGTACTTGCTGTACACTTAGGTCCTTCTTGACACCTGAAGACACCCTTGTAACATGTACTGTAAAACAACACAATATAACATGAACATATATCTATAGAATTTGCAGTTTATAAAAGAAATAATATTGTGTCTCTTTTGAAGACCTTGTTCCTTTTAAATCAACTCAACAATACATTTTCTAGTACACTTATGACAATCCACATAGGTTGAATAATGTCAAATTCCTATATCTAATAGCACAAAAGTAATTTATCAGTCACATAAATAAATCCATAGATTAATTATTATACATATACTTTCTTTTTCTCTTGCTAAATTTTCAAAACAAAAATTTTACAGATGCTTCAAAAACTTTTTTCCTTTTTATTTCCTCAGCATGCCATGTGTCCTCACTAAGAACTATTTCTAATTTGCAAATAACACTATCTCCTGACAATACACAGACATGGCAATGGTTAATGTGAAAATTAACTTAAAAAACTTACTTAAAAAGGTAATATTTATATTACTGGTATGAAATACCTACTGTCTCTGAAGATGATATTTATTCTTTAAGAATTTAAGACCAAAATTAAAAATAATTTAAATAAGAATATTTGCATTATATGAATGACATATAGTGGCTTTTTATTAAATTTTCAAATGACCACTAAACTCCTTTTATGCTATTAAATATAGGAATGTGAAATCTAGTAGTATGTATGTTGTCAAAGGATGTAATAAGTTGAAGTTTAAATTGTTTTTTTTTTAATTTTCTTGTCACATGTCTTATAATTACATTTCTTTGTGATCCAACATAATAACAGCAATTGACATTATAACCAGTAATTGCCATGCAGAAACATTAACAGTTTTTGCTTATTAGCGCATAAATCACTGAATTCAATTTTTAAATATTTTGTGTGATATTTATGAGTGTGTGTGGTGGTGGGGGGAGCACCACTCCTTCTCCTGGATTGCGTCACATATACTTGATATTGTTATACCAGTTTTAACTGAATTTGTTTTTGTTACATGTGTAAAGTTTCTCTTTTAAGCCATACATAAGCATAATTCGTTTGTTTAACTATTTATAAGCAGTACTGCATCTATAGGTTAATAAACGACTCTTCTGATGCTGTAATCTGTGGAAATGTCAAGGTATAGCCAAACACCCTTACAAGATGAACTAGTTTTGTATCAAATATGTTGCTAAGGTTGCTGGAAAATGATCATTCTATCAATTTCGACAATAACTAGTTGTTGATGCAATTACTTACCTGCAACAGAATCAGATACGTTCTAAGATGGAGTACCTCTATCATATCTAGGGAAGTGCAGTTATGCCACTTTTTTTGCCTTGAATACTTTTGGCTGGGTGCAACATGTAGTAAGCTACATCTCATCTTTTCTGTCGTTGATCAGTAAAAGAAAAATTATTCTAGGCTGAGGACATTTTTTTCTTAATTATGAAGATCTATTTCCAAAATATTAAAATCCATTTCCAAAAAAAAAAAAAATAAATAAAATCCAAAAACCGATATATTTTTCTCTTTAATATAATTGAACATACTAGTTTATTTGACATAATGGTCAGAATGTTCAATAATGGGCTGGGAGATCGGTATCCAGTCCTATCAAAGACTCCAAAATTGATACTTGATGCCTTCTTGCTAAACACTAAACACTGTAAGGTGAGGATCAAGTGTATGTGGAGCAATCCAAGGGGAGGAATGGTCCCGTCCCTTACATCTCAGTGTAATAGCCAACTAAAAGGAAGCCTTTGGGTTGCTCTTGACTACAATCCATTTATTATTTTGTAAATTTATACTTCAACATAAATAATGATGCACTGTACAACATATAGGATTTTAATGGTGTTCGTTATTGGCATTATATTTGAATTTATTTAGAAATGACCCTTCATTCATTTTGCATTTATTTGAGATGTTAATGTTGTCGAATGCTCATGAGATTTTTGTTGTATATGGAGAAGAACCAATACGTCAAAATACAGCATGAAAAACTAATGGAACAATTTGCTTTGAATATTAACTCATTCATTGGAGATCGATTTTAATTTGGTTGGAATATTACATTTAATGAGTCAGCAGTTCTAGATGCCTTTTATCAGAAATCAGACAGGATTATCAATCTCACTGGATGCTGAGCTTGCTTGATGCTCTTTGAATGTGCCTATATTTTGAATACATCTTTATAATTCTTTATTATATAACAATGAATCATCTCTAATCACCCAGATGTGGTAGCAGCACTTCATCTTAAGACATATTTAACTATTATATAGGTAGAAGATTCCATCAGGAATCAGGTGCTTTCTAGAATTGAACAATGGCTCAACCATTTATCCAGCAAATTCAGTTTTAAGTTTAATTACTTTTATTTGATCGTCAAAGTTCTTGTAACACGTCTTCAATTAAAAATAAGTGCACCTTCACATGATATATGGACCAAAAATTAGAATTATTCAAATATTGCAAAACTTTTGTCTTATTCTTGAATTTCTTGGTGTGGTTTAATATGAAACATTTTAAATGCAGTATCTTCATAAAAGATATTTGGTGATTATGAAATTTCGATTATCTATATAGATATATTAAATAAATAAATACGAAAGTTGGGTTCATTGCTCACATGAACATCAAAGTCAAAATGTCCTGTTTAAATTTAATTCAACTTTACACAATAATTATTTTGTAAGGTTAACTACATTTTATTGCTCTCCCATACTTACCATTCTCTGCAATCCAAGACAACAACAGTACCTGGCTTGTAAACGCGGCCTGTTTCCAAATCTGTACAATAACACTCATCCACCGTAACACAATCATCTACAATGCCAAAATAACGCAAATATTTACTGACATGTACTGAGGCAAAACTTTCATGCATCATTTCTATTAGAACTTTTATAGTTTTTGATATTAACAAATGACTCATCTAATGATATAAATGAAAAAAAAAACAACATTTGCTGATTCTGTTTAAATAATTGGCAAACCATTATCAGAAAAAACGAAAAAAGTGACCTGTTAGGTCATTCATTGAACTTTGGTCAAATTGTTTGAGTCAGGAAAAAGTGAGTTTGCAAAGCCAGTTAAATATTGAAAAGTATAAAAAAGTAAAACGACTAAATCCAAAATCATTCCTTTTCTGCCCTCTCTCTCTCTCTCTCTCTCTCTCTCTCTCTCTCTCATATATATAAGTATTTATATTATAAATATTTATAAAACTGTACCTACTATCGAGCACTTTGAAAAAATATTGGTATTTAAATTCATTTTATAAATACATTTAAACATGTTTAATTATCTATCTATCAATCTATCTCCATTAGTCTAGATTTACTCTGCATCTACGGAAAATAATCGAACACTTTTTTAACAAATTTTTAACAAATTTTTCACAATCATTACTTACAACACTTCCTAGAGCATTTTTAATGAAGGTATGTGTACATTTCATCCCCATTTAAAAATTATCACATTTATTCTGAACAAACTGCTTCTCTCAAAAATGGCAGCAAAGAGTTCATTTTGTATCCACTCATATCATGCGGCTATTAGGTATAATTATTTTTAAGCCATTGTTTATTATTTCATTTTTTCACTCATACTAAGTTCAACATACTAAACTAGATTTTGAAAATAAATATTAAATGCCTCTTTCACTTTCACTTACATTCCAACTGATAACCTAAATGTATTCAAAGAATAAGTAAATATTGAAATGTTCGATTTTCAGGAGTGTCATCCGTCTATTCATAATACTTTTTCAGAATGTTTGAATAAATTACCAAACACTTCAGATCATAATCAAAATGATGTCTTAGCCTGATCCCTTGGCTCATCGTAAATAACTTTTCCTTAAACATTTCTTATATTTTTCGTTTTTATTTAATATATGATTATCGGCTAAGTTTTAATAAATATATAATAGTGACAGACATTATGTTTTCCATTAAAACTAAATAATCTTTATCGAAGTCAAGGAACATTTTTCAACATTTATATAATTATGTAAATGTTATCTTATTATTCATTTGGACAATTCTGTTCCAAAATACTTTAATAAAAGAAATACAATATTGATTCATACATTTTTGTTACAAAATAAATAGATATTTATTCCAGAAAAAACAATAAACATAATCGTAATAATGAAGTTATATTAAACTAGGGTCCACTGGTGTGAAGTGGATTATCAGGGTGAAATAGCTGAAAATAAATATCCACATTTTTATCCAACTTAATAGTTTCCATAGTTACATACTTCCATTATTAAAGTGAAACTGATCTTTAACCTGACTTCACACAAAGAAGTATGCAAGATTAAATAAAATTCATCCAAGTTATTCTTTACAGTAATTTTAAAACACTTACTATGATATAGATGACTCTATTGAAACTGGTCTTTATTTTCTTTAATATATGTAAAATCTCTTATAAAGCTGAGTACATTTTAGTACTTAAAACCTCTTTTATTATTATTTGAAAATAAAAAATTCTATTTAATTTAAAATATTTCTCCTTGATTAGGAAGATAAGTGCGAAATCAAATATCAAAACTAGACCTTCTGCATTTTTTTTTCTAATGAAGTAATACATTTTCAGAACAAGTTCTCAGATCAGATAAAAAACAATAGTGTAGAACATTTTGAGATGAAATAACATGAATTCAAAAATAATGGTAATATATGTATTAAGAGGCCATTTTAGAATAATATTACATGAAATATTAAACATGATTTAATCTGCATGTTAATCTATATATTAATACAATAGCGTGTGTGTTCTTTTGTGTGTCACACTTTCCGGCAAATTTGATTGGTTGAGATTTAATTCCAGAATATATATTAATTACAGAATACACATTTACGAACGCTCAAGGCAACATTCGAATAGCCTGTTCTCACCGCTATATGTGTTTTTAATTCTATAAAATTTAGGGTTTATCTTTCAAAAGTTGTTAAGAAATAATTGATTTTAAGTTATTCCATAATAAAAAACGATAACACAACTTCCTCGGACAGCGGCGACAAAAATTGAGCATCTATTTGTTATGTTTTTCATTGTTTATTTTTCTTTACATTTGTTTAGTGTGAGAGCGAGCGAGAGAGAGAGAGAGAGAGAGAGAGAGAGAGACGCTGATGTCTTTGTTAATTAAAAATATTATCGCTATTACTACTAATTGCTGTAACATGTAAACAAAGCCCAGATACATATGTATAGTAGTTTAGGTGGAAAATAATCTCAAACCCTTTATCACATAAAATGAACTAATTTCTCTAATCACCGGTACGTTACCATGACAATAATATATAAACTTCTTGCTTATTTATTTTAAAACGTTTCACAATCTTTTTTTAACGATATATTTTTTCTCTCACTTTTTACTTATTTATTTTAAACATTTTTTAATTTTAAACTATTTAATTTTAAACAGAACGTTTCACGATATCTTAAACAGTAAGCACCTTTTTTCAATAAATTATTAGGTGGAAGCACATAATAGTTACAAAACACCCTCCTATTCCCATGTTAAGAGTGGCTTTCAAAATAATATTATTTCAGTACGGTAACAAAAATACATAAATACCGAACGGTTTATAATTTTAAATGATAATTTGATAATGATAATTTTTTTACTTGGTTTCCACCTGAACATTTTCCTTTGAAATGTCGACTTCTATGGGTTTTGACTATGCTGAAAACGAATATCGCATTTAAATTTTCCGCAAATACGTAGTTTTTAAAATATTAAACAATATAATTTTTTATGTTAAAAATAGTGGTCATTGTTTTGCGCCAAAAATATGCGTGCACTTAAACATAATAAAATGCATTCGAGAACAATATTTATTTTAAAATAAAATATTAAAAAGTTCAAAATTATAAAGTTCTATTTACATTGTTTAAAATTAAAAAGTTTGTGAACAATATTTCTTTCAAAATTCTAAAAAAATCTATTTCTGTTGTTTAAAATTAAACTGTTCTATTTATATTGGTTATAATATAATAAAATTCTGTATATATTGTTTAAAATAAATAATTTTTTATCATTTAAAGAAAATGTTCTGTTTAAGTGTACGCATATTTTTGGCGCAAAACTATGGCCACCATTTTTAACATAAAAAATTATATTGTTTAATATTCGAAAAACTATGCATTTGCGGAAATTTTAAATGCGATATTCGTTTTCAGCATAGTCAAAAACCCATAGAAGTCGACATTTCAAAGGAAAATGTTCAGGTGGAAACCAAGTAAAAGAATTATCATTATCAAATTTAAATATCATTTAAAATTATAAAACGTTTGGTACTTATGTATTTTTGTTACTGTGCTGAAATATTATTTTGAAAGCCATTCTTAACATGGGAATAGGAGGGTGTTTTGTAACAATTATGTGCTTCCGCCTAATAATTTATTTTAAAAAAAGGTGCTTACTGTTTAAGATATATTGTTATAATATAATAGAATTCTGTATATATTGTTTAAAATAAATAATTGTTTATCATTTAAAGAAAATGTTCTGTAAAACAATTACCATTATCAAATTATCATTTAAAATTATAAACCATTCGGTGCTTATGTATTTTTGTTACCGTGCTGAAATAATATTATTTTGAAATCCATTCTTAACATGGGAATAGGAGGGTGTTTTGTAACAATTATGTGCTTCCACTAATAATTTATTTTAAAAACAGGTGCTTACTGTTTACTACAATAATATCAGTGTGTCTCCACTTACACTGAACATCCACAAAAATGCCAACATCAATATATTACATATGAAAGCGTCCACTGTGGAATTTCCACAGGTCCTGCTAGTATTGTATTAAAAGTATATGGTGATGTGCGCGGAATACTGAACTTTGATGGCTTGGTCATGTTGAAAGAATGGATGACAGTTCTTGAGTTGGTGCAGTTGAAGTAACAGAATCAGTTGATAAGAGAAGGTTAAGAAAAGCATGGGAGGAAGTGATAAGGATGGAGAAAGAAGGATAATTCTTGCAATAGATAGTTCAATTTGAAAGTCAATTTTTAAAATTTGTCCAACACATGCTAACATGTAAAACAGACATTAAACTGAATAAAATGATGATAACGTTAATATTTGTTATTTCAGCTATTGAGTTACTATTTTACTTACCATTTTGTAAGTAGGTTCCATTTGGGCAGAAACATCCCTCAATTTCTCCTGTGCTGCAGGAAAATCCAGGATTAGCCAGATCAGAGCAGGATTTCGGACATGACGAGTGACATGGGAAATAATCCCGACCAGCTAAACATTGCATAGCTGAAAACAAAAATAACAATAATTACAGTTCAATGTCAGCTTGATTTCTAACTAATGAGAATAAAGTTGGATCAACTGATACGTTTCCAAGGTAAATAACTCTTATCACAATTTATTACTTTTTTTTTATTTTAGGAATTATTTACTGCCTGCCCTAGTATAGTTTTTTGTTATAAAGTGGATATAGACAATTGCAATATGTGATTGGATTTTGTGATACAAAACTAAACAGTCTCATTTTTATTTTTTTGCTTCAACTATGTTATTGTTACGAATTCATTTCACCGGAGTTTCCCAATACTTACTCCAACTAATACAACTGTTAGAATGCAAAAAAATTTTTCTTATTGACAGAAACAGATTAAAGGGAAATTATCATGTGCAATTATATTAAGTTCTTTTCTTTGACGTTTTCAAAAATAAACATATAGATTAATTAAATTATGCAACTTCAAACAAGTTTGTGTATGGCCTATGACTCAGAAACCAAGCATTTCTGGGCTTATGTTTATGGGAACTTTTTCATTACTTAAACATATAGAACATAATCCCAAATTATGCCATGCATTTTTCAAACACCAGATATATATATAGGATATAAAATGTATACATATACGTTTATTGTCACTTCTGGTTTAATATTATTAGACTGGACTAATGTTATATAATATATCCCGGGTTACGCCGGCATGCTGCAAATTAGAGTTGCTGGCAGGTTGGTTAGTGCAAAGAATGGTTAAAGTAGTTATGGTTGACGTATGTCGAACGGGTAGCTAGGGTCAGTGATGACAACCGAGGGCGATTGAGTTTGTATGAAAGAAAAACGATGCATAAAGAAGAAAGAAAAGAAATCTTGTGGTTTGGTTCGCATGGAAACGCATGAAAAGCGGTTGTCTCGATTAGACGTGAAGATGCGTCAAAGAAACATAAGAAAGTTTAAGTGGTCGACAATGTGATGCTTCCTGCCTTGTTCACTCGGTAGACGAAATAAAGAAGCTATGCTAGAAATCACTGTTTGGTTTCTTCGTAAAATGTTCTTGCCGCATCAATCAGTGACGGTAAGAAAGCATCGCCAGAGAAGACCAGAAACAGAAACAGGAAAAAAAGGTATGGTGACTTTATAGATAACACTAGAAGGAACACGACCACATGTATAGACATACATACATAGACAATCACATCACGGCGCACACAAGCATAGGCACTAAATAAGAGATTCACGTATAGAGACAGATATGAATAATAAAAAGATATAATCAGCAGCAGACAGAAAACCTCCTCATCACCCACAATGTTACACTACTATTCAGAAGAGTTGGAGAAACAAACGTGATATTTTCATTAGGGTCTTCCAGAACTGAAAATGATTAATTTTCTTAAGTAAATGCTTGTTGGATTTATAACTGACTGCCAAGAGTGATACTGATTGTTACTGGAGAGTGATTTATTAAAGTGCTGATCTATGAACGGGTTTATTATTTTTTGACTTATAGAAGAATGTATTGTTGGTTGGCAGGTCAGATTGCAAACAGCAATTTTGTAAAGCATTTTTCAAAATGAATTAGTATCATTTTTAGCTCCTTACATTAAATGCCTTCATGCTTTGTCTGGAAAGATGTCCATAAAACAAAATTAGATGAATTCAGAAATAATATTAAAAACGAAATGATAAGGAGATTTTAATGAACTATTGGATAAAATATTTAAATGAACTTGGTGTATACATATACGTGTATATATATATATATGTATATATATATATATATATATATATATATATATATATATATATATATATATATATGAATATATATATATGTATGCATATATATATATATATAATATATATATATATATGTATGTATGGATATATATATATATATATATATATGTATGGATATATAGTGTAAATGTACATTTTAATGTGTTTTTAAGATTTGAATAGCGAAGATAGCAAGATATGTTATTTACATTAGTGGTCATCAACAAGTGGTTCACGCATGCAAAGTTTTGAAGGTTTACAGAAACATTGAGATATTTCAATTTTTATGATTTTTCAAGCTTAAAAAGGAGTAACAAAACGGATTTTGGATGCTACATATGTTTACAGCCGGATGTAATAAACACAAGTACACAAATGTGACACCATCCAGCCATACCTACCATGATTTGCAACATCATATTCAATGCTTGCTACTTAATAATTTCTTACAATTACTGTTAATATCTGTAAAGTTCACTAGTAAAATTTTCTACAATCATGACATAGCAATGGAGGTATAATGCAGTTTTAGCAGTCGCGTATAGAATACAGCATCAAAAATATTACAACTATCAACTTCAAGCTTGTGCACTGCAAAACATTAAGACCATGAAATCGCAAGCTCAGAAGAAAGAGAATTAATCACAAATAGTTGAAGAAGATGTCGAATGGAATGCAATTAATTTTTGTAAATTACATTGAATAAATGTTTCAATATCTAAATTCATAAATACAATTTGATATATATTTGTCTAATCATTTCTCCTTTAATAATGTGTAATACTTTATTAAGCTTCAAATTTCCATTTTTTTTTATTTGAATAATTATAGTATAATTTTATTACCTTTAATAAATATATTTAATAATAAGTTTTCAAAATATTATTTCATATTTTTTTAAATATATTACTGGTCCACCAAATTTTAAATTATGCATTTAGAGGTTCATGAAGTTTTAAATATTAGTGACCACTGATCTACCTATCTGTTACTAGAATACGAAACCAGGAACAGTGGATCAACGCTTTCAGTACTAATGTAATAAAAAAAATCAGTAGCTTGAAGCAAAAACTTACGACATATGTCTTCTGTTCCGAATGTTTTGTCCATTCTCCAGTTAATGCAGATTCCAGCACGTTGACAACGTGCAGCATAAGCCGCTACAGCTGTACAGTAACACTGACAGTCTCCACCTCTGTCACAAGCACATGAGTCATCCCGACAAGCTATGTAGTACCATTCAGGATCCACCTGAAAGTTAAAAAAAATAATAACATTATTTCAATTTATATAAAGTTCGGTATGTACATATTTTTACATATTTGTATGCATACTAGGATTCACTCCTAAACTAATTTACCACTTATTATAAATTTTGGAATACAGCTGTTAAACTTAAGGATAAATATTCTCTGTTATATTTAATTTTAGTTTTATGCAAAGGAAGCAAAGAGTGGAAGCCCTTTGTGAAAATTGAGATGTCTTCAATTTTTGTGAAAATTTAACATACGCCAAAATAATTTTCAACACTATTAACAATGTTTACCTATCCATTTATTTATTTTTATGATTGTATATACTTGAATTCATGCTTTGAAACATGATGTAAATCATAACTCAATGATGTCATGCCAAAGCTATAATTATTTTGTTAAAGTAATGTTTAAACTCTATTTTATAAGGAAGTACAAATAGGTCAGTTGGTAGAACCTCACATTGAAGATCAAGGTTTCCGTTTCATTCTGGTCGTGACATAAGCTTTGTTTGTTGGAAATTTATTATTTACTATTAATGCAATTCCATTTCTAAAAGTAATTAAGACCTCTGATATTTCGAAACGAGACAAATTCTGATATGCATTTATTACGTTTAAAAAATTGTGACTGACTAACAGACAAACGACAAAATCTCTATTTATATATGATAGATGTTAAACATCAATTAGTTTGATTCAATTGATTATTAATTTAAAGAGAATAGAAAGTGGACTTTACTTTCAGCAGCATTGTAACTCTTGCTTCCCTTATTTTGTCTTTTAGTCCACATATTATATGAGTGATGTTTCTGACAAATGGAAAAGAATTGCTGTTTTCCAGGTTAGAATCTAATCAACACTTATCATTGGATAATATTTTACCTTGAAGTAATATTTAAAAAAATTTTTTTGCTTCTTACATCAAATGGCTTCATACCTTTTCTGGGGCGATTTTCATTAAAAAGAAACAAATATTTTCCCAATTTCAGTTTTTTTAAAGTATTTTAAAAGGTTTTAGGATTCATAATATAGGAACCATCTCCCATTTGAAAATTGAAATATTTCAGATTCGTATTTAATATGATCCATAACACCAATCAAACAATTTAAATTTCTTCTTAAGACTCCTTAAGTTTAAGACATTTTCTAGAATCAAACTAATATAATGGATTTTGATCAAAATTAGAATAAATATTCTAGACATAAGGTTTATTATTATTATTATTATTATTATTATTATTATTATTATTATTATTACTGAAGCTTTTGTTTGTGCAGCACAAGAGCAGAAATTAGGAACACGATTTTTAAAAAAAAAGTGGTTCTAGGAGAGGAAGTTGCTGCAGAATGCTGGATTTGTGGTAAGACCTCAGAGTCAATTGCGCACCTTGCAGCAGGGTGTAGTGGATTAGCTCAGAGAGAGTACTACAAAAGACAGGATCGCATGGGACTCCGGATATATTGGGAGGTGTGTAAGAAGGTTGGGGTGAAGTGTGCTGGAAAATGGTTTGAGGAGGTGCCTGAACAAGTGAAAATAAGTGAGGATGACAAGGTAGAGGTATGGTGGGACAAAAGTGTCATAACGACCAAGCAATTGGAACATAATCGTCCGGATTTGGTCGTCATTGACAAAGTCTAAAAAAAACTGGCAGATTGTAGACTTTTCAGTACCCTAGGACAGGAATGTGAGAGAGAAGGAGAACGAAAAGTGGAGCAATTATGCTCCATTGCCCTTGGAGATAAGGCGTATACACGGGGTTAAAACACAAATGATACCGGTCGTAGTTGGTACACTAGTAGTATCAAGTCGCCTGAAAGGATAATTGAAAAAACTACAAATCCTCGATGTTTTAGGTGGCCTTCAGACCTCTGCTATTGTAGGTACCACCAACATCCTTAGAAAAACCCTTAATCTTTGAAGCTCCTTGTTTGGAGCCGGGATTGAGGGAAATCCTCTGGAAATGAATTCCATCCCTTTCCAGAGAGACGTTGATAAACGAAATCAGAATTATTATTATTATTATTATTATTATTATTAAATTATTAAAATCAAGATAGATATAATTATCTATCTTGATTTTAATTTTTTAAAAGTGATGCAGAACTGTTCTGCTCATGAAATTTATTTCACCGTACTGGAATGGGTATCCTTTTGGCTATTATGTTACTGAATATATCTATGAATACAAACTTAATGTAATTATAACATTAGCAAAGGAAAACGAAAGAATGATCTAACTGGATAATTTAAACAGTTATGTTACAATTTTTTATCTTGTCTGTGGCAAAATTTTTAAATATCCAGATTATATTTAAATATCTGGAATTGAAATTAAAATCATGATAGCAGCACATTATTATGCAGGCAAGGTTGATTAAAAACTACAGTTTTCTTTATTTTGTATCTTTTAATTATTTTCTCAGCTCTGCAAGCTATTCTCTGAGTATCAGTAGTTAGTTGGTGTGGTAAGGATCCAAGGTTGTTGTATGGTTTGATTTTGTAGATCGTCACCAACAAGTAAGTAAAAGGTACGATTTAATCTATTCATCATTCATTCATTTTAGTTTTTATTTACTTAAAATTTTTATTGTGTAATTAAAAAAATTAACATTATTACAGTTTTATATATATATGTATATATATATATATATATATATATATATATATATATATATATATATATATATATATATATATATATAAGCAAAAATGTGTGTGGACACTAGGAACAGTTTTGATTGGCTAATATAATAATCAAAACTGCTCATAAACGATGATATCAATCGTCTTGATTTCAGCATCAAATGAAAGACAATAATTTATTGTTAATCGTGGGGATATTAATTTTTTTCTAAGTGAACATTTATAAAAAGTAAAATTATACGAAACTACTCCTAAAAGCAATTTTATATACAAAAATTGCCATTTACATGCAAATCTTATGTCTGGTTTAGAAACCAGACATAAGATTTGGATGTAAATGGCAATTTTTGTATATAAAATTTCGTCTACCGAGTGAACAAGGCAGGAAGCATCACATAGCAACACACCCGCACGCACATATATGCTTTTTTAAAAATCTAAATCATAACCACGCCTCATTTTTTGTAAATAAATCGTTTTTAATTATCTCTAAAGATGGAGATATTTTGTATCTATGGGTATATTAGATGATCTGTTTAAATTTTAAAATGCACATTTTTTGCCTATTTTCCTAGGTAAACCTTTAAAAAAATACAATTATACAGAACTAACCCAAAACACACTGAAAATACAAAAACTGCCGTTTAAATGTAACTCTTATGCAAAAAATTATCATAAAATTTCATGCAATAATAACTTCTTTGAAAAAAAATATTTTTCTTTTTTTTTTCATTTTTTCTTAACATTTCCTTGTGGGTGGGGGGTTAATTCGATGATTGTTAAAAAATTTTATTATTTAGTAGAATCATAAGAATAAATAAGAATACTTTGAACGTTATAACAAAAAAAAATAGGCATAGATTACTTTAACTTTGACATGAATTGTAACCCCCCCCCAATTACTTTGCCCGTTTCTTTCTTTCTTTTTACTACTTTTCTATTTACAGACTCAACAAAATCTTGTATATTAAGCAAGATATTACCAGTTTTCTTTTTTGCATTTACTGACCATATTTTTGTTATATTCATGTTGAGATATTTTCTATTTACATCTTTTTATTATTGACTGCTTGCTTAAATTATTTATAGATTTAAGAAATATTATTAATTTTGAACTTCTCTTGTATTTAATATTTTTGAACTTCTTTTAATGAAAAAAATATTGTAAAATTTCAAGCAATAAAAACTTCTTGAAAAAAAACCCTTTTTTTTTTCATTTTTTCCTATTAACTGAAAAGTAGTTTTTTGAAATAATTTTCATCTGCTTGGTATTTTTCAAAAAATTTAAAAAATATTTGTGTACAGTAAGAAATAATTTGTTATAGGTTATGGTCAGCCAATATTCTGTAAGGCATTTATTAATATTTTTCTCGTGTGTTGGGGGTTAATTCAATGATTGTTAAAAAATTTTTATTATTTAGTAGAAGCAGAACAACACTTTGAAAGTTATAACAAAAAAAAAACAGGCATAGATTACTTTAGATGAGACATAAATTGTAGCCAAACCCCCAAAATAAAATTACTTTGTCTCTTTCTGTCTTTCTATTTACTATTTTTTATTTACAGACTCAACAGAATCTTGTATATTAGGCAAGGTATTACCAGTTTTTAAAAAAAAAATCATTGACCATATTTTTTATATATTTATGTTACGATATTTTCTATTTACATCTTTCTATTACTGACTGCTTGCTTAAATTTTTTATAGATTTAAGAAATATTAATATTAATTTTGAATTTAAACAAACGATTGATTGTAATAATTTCGTCAGTCTATTTTTCATTACTTTCATTACACTTATATTACAGCTGTTAATTTTGAGAACATTCCTATCAATTATGCCAAAAAAGGGGAGGTCATCGATAAGTGCATTGAGGCATCAACTAATGCAAAGAAGGCTCATGGCGCAACAATCAACAATCACTGTGCCCTACGACACAGCAGAACAGTCAGGGGATGCTAGGGTCGTATTTGTTGAAAATGATCATTTGGGTCATTCGGCTGGGAGTGGTTCTTCCTTCATTGCAGATTCGGATGCAATTGGTGATAATTCAAATTTGCCTGGGCTTTCAACAAGTAGTTTTTTTTGTTTTTTTTTTACATGGGAGGGGGGGGGTCACCACTTATCAAGGCCCGGAAGCCACTCGAGGATAAGGGTTATTGCGTGTACAGTAATCAATGGGACAGTGCTGCAGTAATCGTTAGTATTGGAGATTTGATAAAGTGTCTTACTTAAGTAGTTTCTCAATTGCAGCATTAGACGGTGCACTGCACACCAATCTCCCTATTTACCCAAATTAAAAGAGTAAAATCCAGGTTGTTTCTCAAGCTTCAATGGATGAAGACCCAAGAGAAAGTTATTTAGAAATACATGCTTCAAGTTCGACTGAAGAGCAATGAAAGAATCGTCTTAAAAGAAAGGCATTAGGTCAGTCTGCTGCACGCGCTTCCGAAAGCAAAAAACAACAAGACAAACATTTAAGGAGAAATGCTTCAGCCATGTCCACTGCACACGGTTCAGAAAATGTAGAGCAACGAGACAGATGGATGGAGGGTCAAATATAATATAGAGCCAATATGGAAGGACATTCAAGAATAACGAAGTCATACTGGTCTTTAAAAGCATTCAACTATATTCCCTCTTCTAATTATGCTGAACATCCTGACATAAAAATAGGCTTAATGTTTAAGGAATGCTTCCATTGTCTCGTGAAAAGATGGCCAAGTGAGCCAGCGGGAATATGCTGTTCAAATGGCAAGGTGAAACTCCCACTTCTTGAAGAACCTCCACAACTGCTATTATGCTTGCTCACAAGTTCAAATCCTGAATCAAGAACCTTCATCAAAGAAATAAGGCACTACAATTGTGCATTTCAGATGACGGCTTTCGGATCCAGTTACCAATATGAAGGGGGGTTTATGCCAACATTCAAAGTACAGGGGCAGGTCTACCATCTGATTGGATCTTTTCAGCCAACTGAAAAAAATGGTGTCAAAGTTCAAAATATTCCATTTTTATGTTTTCTACCAAATTACTATGCCACTTTGGAGTGTAAAGCCTCGAAATTTGAGATACAGGGTAATCGGATGTGAGGAAAATTTTTTTTTATTGGCTTTGACCCAGAAAAATCACTGCTAAAGGGTCCAGACCATCACCCGGGCAACGCCGGGTCGATATGCTAGTACATATATATATATATATATATATATATATATATATATATATATATATTCTTCGTAAAATACATCTTGTAGATGCTCCAATGGCATTCATCATGGATGAACGTGTTTCACTGCAAGTTTTAGGTATTAAATCAGACCTGCTTCACAAGCATTTTCCCCCGAAGAAAATATCTATATGGATTATGGAAATGTTCCACATAGTTTCATCTTTTACTCTAGATTTATTAATGTTTTAAGTCTTTTAATGTCCACCAAAAGTAAAAGTAGACTAATCATTCTTTGTAATTATTATGCTTTGTAGAAAAATGTGATTTTGTTAGCATTATTTGAATAGAAATAGTTTGTAGAAAGCAGGTGGACAATTTCTATTTTTTATGCAACTTTAATTCCTTCAGGTATCCAAAGATGTCATTTGTATTAACTGGCTCGAAAAGGTTCTATGATTCACCGTTACAATCAATATATTCTACCAAAATACATTCTACTATAAATGGAGCATTCTGACCAACACAGAATAGCGAATATTTTCATTGAAGCAGATATTACATATATATGGTGTATATGAACAAGGATTTAATTAGATACTTATAAAATCAACTTACAAATGAGTGACAAGGTTCGAAAGTTTTGCTGCGAATAATTTGACAAGATTCAGCTGCCCATGCTTCTCGGTGTGGATTCAGCAAGCAAGGGCTGCGTCCTGGCTCTTTAGCCACAGCACAAGACTCCCGCACCCTCCAGCTATTGGCAAATGCCAAAGGACTCTGCGAATCTTCTGGATAGAAGTTCTTATCACGAAAATCGTTATTAGCCACATTATCAAAGTTTCCACACAAACCACAAACACGTCCTTTGTACTGTGGTTTGAGTGTAATTGTTAGTCGCATACTCTTGTCCCATAGAAGGGTGATGCCTATAGTAAAAAAAAGAGAGAAATACAAAATATTATCTGTCAATTTGAATATACTATTTTTTTGCATACACATATGCTTATTTATTGACTAATCACGTATATTTATAACTGCTTATACTATGCAATAATTATTGTTTCAATACTTTTATTTTCTAGAGCAGAAACTGAAATTTTACTACAGTTGCACAGAAATATTATCTTTCATCAAACTGAAACACTAACTGCCAGAGTCGCAAAAATACGAGTAGATAAAACTACTGTGACAATAATAATAATTTGCCTTTTCATCCACTCTTCCCTCTCTCTTTTCTCCTTGTCTCTTACCGTATCTCCACTATTACCCTCTCTATCACTCTCTTAATTCTTTACATCATTCATCACCTCCCACTACTTTTTTTTTAATCATACACCCTTTATTTACGTCAGTCTTTTGTGTTGTTAAAAAACAAGTAAAATAACATGATCAACAGTTTTACTTGTATATAGATTATTATTATGTATATAATTACTAGAAAAAAAGATTAGATTTCCCATAGTTCCTGAAATTGCTGGCATCAAGGAATGTCTAATCAAATTTTTAGTGTATAGTATTACATATAATATATATATGCAAACATGACAGAAATAAATAGACCCTTCTCCCCACAAAAATCATACATGTCTCAAGCTTGAAACATTGATTGTCATTTTCTTCTGTGTTTATGCTACAAAATGAGGTTCCCATTGAATGTTTCCCTTCACCATGCATGGTCAAAGGCTTGTCAGTAATAAGGTTGAGCATTTTGAGATCTGATTATATGAGATTCAACTAAAAATAAACTGGAGTTTACAGTTGCCATTCATCAGCATACCCAACTGGAAGTGGAAGTAGAAATTTCTACTTGTAAAAATGACTACAATTATTAACTTGTATATAAGAAAAAATAAATTTATCTCCAATCAAATATTATTATGAAACAATATAAAAGTGCATTTTAAAAATGTGAAAAAAAAAACAAAAACAAACAAAAAAACGGAGGTTTCAATAGTTTTAAAAGTTAGATACCTCGATAACCATTTGCAATTTAAATACATACCATGAGCAATGACATAAATGTATGATCCTAATTCTTTGATTGTATAGTTGGCTGGGGCTGATCCGGTTGGTGCACGGGTGTTGGCTGTGTATGTGATATTCGTTCCACGAACCAAATTGATTATTGTATCATAAATAAGGAATTTCACAGACTTAGTGCAGGAATATCCTAATGTTCCACAAGGAACATTTTCTGCCGTTATCTGAAATGTACCACTACCACTTTGGCAAAAATCTTGTGCAATGATGTAAGCGCAGCTTCCTTGAAAGTTGTAAGCTTTACCATCAAATGTGACGTAATGAGGATCACCAAACGCCTCACAGGTACCTGAAGAAAACGGAAGAGTTTGGATTGATTGGGATCATTTGAAAGAGAATCAAAGTGATAATTAAGATAATTTCTTTACGAATATCAGATAGCACACACGAAATATTTTACTAATGTGAATACACTTTGATAATTTAAAAAAGTTCCATCTCCATCAACATTTATTCATAACAACCTGTCATTTTTATTTATTGATTTTTAACTATGTCCTTTATTATTTTAGAAAGTGTTTGCTTTTATATGCTTTTGAAAGTTAAATTTAATTATTATGATATCTTTTGGTCATGAAATTTTTAATTGAATCGAATTGTTATAAAAGTATAACTAATTTTGTTTTAGCAATGTTTTACTATCTATTTATAAACTTATTGGATGCAGATAGTTTCTAAAACATTCAATCTTTAAATACAAAGTTTGCTAATAATTTCAAAGCCAGAAATGACTTTCTATTTGACAGTTTAAGTGCTTCCAATTTGAAATTTTCAAAAGTCACAGAGTATTTTATTCTTTTTTCTTTAACTATTATCAAATATTTAAACGGCTAATTCGTCTAGAAAAAAATAATGAAATCTGGTCAATTTTATTTTGCAATTAAATTATTTTTAGATAATTTGTTTTAGTACTTTACAATAATGCATGTATGATTACAATAAATATCTGATTAACAATAAATAATAATGTTTAAGTAGCCTTGTTTCTGTGTTTTTTATAACCTTTACCACCTGTAACTACTTATACAGTATCATGAACTCATCTAAACACAATGAAAGCCTTTTTAAGATTATTGAGGTTATTAAGAAAATGGGGAAGCTTTAGCTTTCATGCAAAAGTTTTAAACATATTAACTTCTAGAATGTCACATTTAAGCTTGTAGTAGCAGTTTAGTCAATATATTATGCTTAAGTTTGAAAGAACAGTTGACTTACCTTGTCATACTTATATCTATAATAGACTTTTAGACAGTTTGTCAAGTTTTAGTTTGAAATACCATTTTTGCTGATTTAAGTTTTAAATAACATATTTATTTGTCTCTAATATTTAAGTTTACAATAACATTTTTGTCGGTCTGTCACATTTATGTTTAAAATGGTACTTTTGTTGGTCTATCATACTTAAGTGTGAAATGACATTTAAGTTGGTAAGTTTGAAATAGCATTTTCCTTGATTTGTAATGCTTAAGAGTAAAATATTATTTTAGTTGTTCTGTCAAGTTTGAGTTTATTGGTGTGTTATGCTTGAAATAACATGTTTGTTCGACTTAAGTATGTAATAACTTTTTGTTAATCTGCCACCCCTCAGTTTGAAATAGCATTTTCATTGGCTTGTCAGTCTTTATTTTGAAATAGCAGTTTCATTGTTTAAAGCAATTTGAATAGCTGCATTTATGAATATAAGTTATTCTTATTAAACTTGCATCTCCTTTATTGTCAATTAGACAGTTTGGGTTTTTTGCTGAAGAGATCCACCACTTATGAAAAAATGAGTTAAAAAAAGAAAAGAAAAACTCTCACCAATCATGCATGCATACACTTGATCTAGTTTTGTGATCCTCATGAAAATATAATGAGGGTTAGGGCTAAGATTAATGTTGTGTTAGTGTAAGGTTGTACAAAATGCAGAATAAATGCCGCTATGGAATACAAGAAACTACTATTTGTGTGTCTATCTAGAGGCAAAACTATAAGGTAAACAATTTTGTATGCAAATACTCTATGACATGAATAGATTCCATCATTTTGAGTAAGTGATAAATCGTTTTATACTACAACCTGGATTTTATTGGTTTTATTATTTTTTTGTTTTGCAGTAGCAGGGTTATTTTGGGGGCAGATCTTTTCTACAAAAGATTTGAAATGTATTGTTATTTTTCAAATTAAATAAAATAGAAATATCCTTACCATCACAGCTGCGTTCTGTACAGGACCATACCCCATGCTTACAGTAACTAAATGGAAAAAAGGTTTAGAATAAATTAATGTTGTTTACGATTTTTAACAGTGATTTACAAATAGCATTAAAATTTGATGGTATATGTGTACTTCCAGCATCTAGTGAATTGTGTGAATACATTTAAAGGTCCAAGACAATAGCCCTTGGGACCCATGGTTACATTTGTGGTGATGCAACAAGTAGATGGGTACTGTGACGTCAGATTATATACACTTAATACCTGAGAATTCTACCTTCAAACTCCTCGGCCTAACATTTGCGGGCAATATGAACTAGAATAAATAAATAGAGAACATTGCAAAGGCTGCTGCAAAGAAGGTGAGTTCCCTCTATCGAGCTAGAAGACTACTCACGCCTGAGAATATCCTTTACCTTTACAAGGCCACCATTCGCCCATGCATGGAGTATTGTTGCCACATCTGGACTGGTGCATCTACCACTAGTCTCTCCCTCTTAGGTAAAGTCCAAAAAAGAGTTGCCAATCTAATTGGTCCCACTTTATCAACTAACCTCTAGTCCCTGTCTCATCGTCGCAATGTCGCATCACTGTACCTATTTTACAAATATTTTAATGGAATGTGTTCTGATGAACTTGTTTCACTTGTACCCCCTTGACGTACATATCCCCGACAAACCCGTTTAGCAATAAGATCTCACCCCTTCACTGTTGATGTCCCTAAATGCCAGAAAGCTTTCTATTCTAATAGTGTCTTCCCTCGAACAGCTAGACTTTGGAATTCCCTTCCTGCTGCCTGCTTTCCTGGCTGTACTGATATGTAGAAGTTTAAATGTAACATTAAAAAAAATCTTGATAATATTTCCTAGACATGGCCCCAAATAGTAGCCCCTTACGTCCAAGTGGTGATATGCTTTGTAAGGGGTGAATATGAAAAAAAAAAAAACTTGAAAAATTAAACTTTTCAGAATTCTTTTTATGATCAGTTTGTATTTCTATCAAACGAATAATAAAAAAAAGTACATGATTTTATTAATACACTTCTAATTGGATGATCCTAAAAACAACAGTAAAGTGATAAGATAATTTACTCTAAACGCCTTGCTTTCTTGGGCTTGGATTCATTGAAACCCCAATGTCCACAAAATTATTAACATCAACTCTGAGCACTATTTTGATCTCCATGTGGCTAAGACAGATGGACACACCTATAATGCCAAAAAAATCAGTATAGATCCCATGACTTTTGGAAAATAGAATTTTTGAAACTGGGAAGAAATTCCTTGCATCAATTGTTGGTGGTTGAGATACTGCATCCTTCAAGACTTTCCTGCTTCTCAAAATTTGTTGAAACTGCACCTGACGTCACCCTAATATATATATGTGCATTCACTCATGATGAGTTGTATGTGATAGAAACTTATTTATTGTTTGATGATGCTGTTAAATTAGGAATTTATGATGCATTCAATGTTGACAAAGATATTTATACATTTTAATGATGAAGACATATATTGTATATTAGATGTAAAATACATATCAAATAGACAAAAATGTTGTTTTTCCTATGAGTTACATTGTATTCTTAATTATCTAAAGGCTAAGGAGCTCGTTGGAGCCTGGTATCCCCAAATCATAATCCATCTGGTACTGACAAGTTTCAATGTCACTTCACTTTAATAATCTAACAAGAACTGGCCTGTCAATATGATTATGTTATGTATAATGCCAGAACACATCTGCTAGTGTATAATATAAATTAGTTTTTCTTGGTATTGATCACATTGACGATCTAGCAATAACTGGTGTGTTATCATAGTTATGCTGTATATAATGCAAAGACACAGATCCTGCTAGTGTGTAGTATAAATTTATGCTTTGTTCTGAAATACTTACCATATATTGCAATCTTTCCTGATTTTTTGGCCATTTTTGTATTTGATTCCCATATGCTTACATGGACATTCTTGTGGCAGAATACATTCCTTACTCTTTTCGTCCACCTGGACTTTACCATCTGGACACTTGCAACCCTCGGTGCCACACGTTGATGCACAGTCCACGTTAAGATTATCACAAGTGCGAATGCAGTCTGAACAATTACTCCAAATTAGATTTCCTTCACAGAGTTCAGAAACTGAAAAATAAAACGAACAATTAATATTTGAACATCATCGAAAATTAAAACTGATGATTATATGTACCGGTTGTTATCTGGGTATGGATTATGAGTCATCTTGTACTTTGTATTATTTGGATTATTTTTCACAACATTTTGGCTGGTGTATCAAAATTGACCTTACTATTTAACATAGCTAGAAATAAGATATATGGATTCATACCTTTCCCAATTATACTCAACGTGGCAGTGAACCCCTATGATATAAACAGGTTTTGGGAATACTAGTAGTAATATGTTTTAAAATTTAATATTGCCAAATAAAGTAATTATTTTAATTTGACAATTGCTTTAAGAATTTCTTTAAAAAAAAATTTTTTTTTAATATCATTTAAATTAGCAAGCCTATTTATTAGGGATCATTTTACAAAGTGGGTTTGTTTAATTGCATCATCACTCCATATATAACCTTTCAAATAATTTCTTACTTTTATTTCTTATAGAAATCTTAAAATCTTAGCACATATTTATCATTTTAAAACGATTTATAAATAGAAAATTGGTCTGTATTCAACAGAATTGATTAGTGAGTACATTTCCTTAGCGGTTAGGAATTGTGGTTTAAATGAATGAAATTAACAGAGACTTTAATGCTACTTATTCTGTGGAAGAAAATGCTAAAATAAATGAAAGTGTCTTCGTGAAGTGAGTAGTTATGGAAAAGATGAGAGAGAGAATATAAATCCCAAGGAGAAATATGAGTGAAGAGCGTTGTTTTTGCTTTTAAAAGACGATTGATGATATATAAGAAGAAGAAAAATACTTGGAAAAGAGAGACAAAGAAGAAGAAGAGGAAGAAGAAGAAGAAGAAGAAGAAGAAGAAGAAGAAGAAAAAATACCTAAAATATAACAACTTATTTTGGTTATTTTTGATGACAGATAATATCAACAATTTGAATGAGATAAGATTATATGTAAAAGAAATAGATTCAAGTTTAACAGCCAATCTGATTTGCAAAAAAATAAGATCGTAAAATAATAGCATAGATTAGAAAAACTCGTAAGAAAATGTAAAAAAAATAGTAATTCTAGAAAAAGCGGAAGTAGTAGTAGTAGTAATAGTTCAACGCTAAATTTATAAATATTATTTGTTGCTTACCGTTACATGCAAGATTTGTGCATTCCCATTTTCCTTCAGAACAGAGACTACAAAATAAAAGAAATCATAGGATCAGATCTTACAAAATCAAATCGAGAATTGGATCAATAATTAACATGACAAAAACTTTGTAACAATTGTTAACAACACTTGAGATTTTGTTTTTGAAAATTTATGATATAAGGAGAGCCAATATGATGCAGCAATTCATCTTCAGTGCTCATTGATATTAAATTATTTAGTTTTTCTTGTTCCATGATGTTTCTCTGTTAACTGCTGCTTTGGAAACTTTGGAAAAGGTCTTTCTGTATAAGCGACTAATATATACGTAGATGAACTTTTGGAAGTAAAAAGGAAATGATTCAAACTTATGAGTTCTATGTTAAGATGATATAAGTGCATTTGGAAAAATGGTTTGATCATTCTACAGTACTTGAAACCTGATGCAATCCTCTACCGATATAAAAGTCAGATGTGTCCTAAGATGAAGTACTGCTGCTACATCTTTGAGTATAAAATTAACTTCACAATCTCTGTTTTCTGCTTGTAAGAATTTCTTTCTATAAGCAGACTTTATTTCCAAGAACTTCGCATCAATAAAACACAATACTATGGGACTTCTTTCTTGCAGGCCACAACATGGTCATCTTCAAATCCAATGTCATAACCATCTTAATAAGTAATCAAATTTTGTTAATTCTATACAACTAACAATCTATGCATAACTCTTAGTTACTTTTTGACCTTGCTGAGTGATTACTAATTAGTAAAAACTAACAATAAAAATCCCAATAAAATCTCCAAAGTGTTTGTGTGAAATTAATGTACTGCAGGTATTAGTAGTTTATGTACCCCATTAGGAGATTATTCTTTCTAAACAAACACATATATTATTTCTTAATTACTAAAAATTAGAAAATAATTCAATTAAAATTAACTTTTCAGTATTTGTTCAATAAATTATATATTTTATGAAAAATAAATAAATATAAAAACGTACAGAGTAATGTATTAAGATGTTTTAATAATTTTTTTTTTTTAATAATTAGGATGGCGTCAATATAGAAAAGGATTATCTAATAAAAACGAATCTGGCATTGGTACATGCGAAGAATGTCTCTTATTAAATAAAATCTGATTTTTAATGAGTAGTAGGAATAGCTGTTCACAGTGTGAGAGTGAAGTTCCTTCCCCTTTCCTGTACGATTGTACTGACCCAAAGTAAAGTATTGCTAAGATTAAAAATAAGACTCGATTGGAAATAAAAAAAACATTGAAGAACATATGTACATGAAGACTATATATTTATATCAAAACAAAATCAAGTATTCACTTTGTATTTAAAAAGGTATTCATGTATAAAAAAATAGATTCTTTATTCTTTTTGATGCAATGAAATAATTGTATTCATATTCCATACTTAGTATAATTTGTAGTTTTTACATGGATTACATTATGTAAAAAATTAAATAACATTTATTTTATTCCTTTATTTTATAACAATGTCCAATGTTACTTTTATATATAAAGTTGTAAGTTCTGTTTGTTGGTTTATTCACAAATTCCTGTTGTAATATTTACTAACATTCCCACTTAAAATAAAAATTAAGTAAGAAAGTAGAAAAAATCTATTAGAAGTTTAAAGTTTTAGAATTAGAACTAGTCTACCCGTGCCCCATTGGATCAGTATTGTATATTAGCTTAAGAATTAATGTATGAGCGTGACACTTGTGACGTAAAGAAAAACAGATTTTTGTGACATAACAGAAACATTTCTATGAAAGTATATAAACAGAAAAAAAGGAATATAAATAGATTTCTATGAGTCGTTCTGTTTATAATTGTTTATTTTTGAAACAAAAAACATACAGCCATTGAATTATAAGTGGTTTGCCGTAATTATAGGTAAATGTGCACTGAACAGATACCATAATACTTAAAGTTAAATTCAAATTTTGATATATTTAAACGCGAAAACAAAAACAATTTGGATGCTGAAAACGTACACAGTAAAACAGAATGTTTTATTGTCATGTCGATTCTTTGCTTATGTACGCATGCACAACCGGAAGTAGTAAACTGGATGTTGGGTTACAACACTCGTTACAAGGTAGTTTTATAATTATATAGATTACTAGACTACCCGTGACCCGTTGGGTTAGTATGTTATATTAGCTATGGAATTAATGTATGAGCATGACACTTGTGACGTAAAGAAAATAGGTTTTGTGACATAACAGAAACATTTCTATGAAAGTATATTAAAATGAAAAAAGAATATAGATAGATTTCTATGAGTCGTTCTGTTTATAATTGTTTATTTTTGAAAGAAAAAAAAACTTGAATTATAAGTGGTTTGCCATACTTATAGGTAAATCTGCACTATTCAAATTTTGATATATCGTGCATTTTAAATGCGAAAGAAAAAAAAACAATTGGGACGCTGAAAACGTACACAGTAAAACAATACGTTGCAAAATGCTCTTATGGTTGTCAAAGGTTAAAGTAGATTTATTTGTAAGAAAATTGCGTTAAAATAACTTAAACGTAATACGGAAATGAACGATGTAAAAAAATGCAGAAAGTATTAACAATTATTTAGAAAATTTAAACACAAAAAAAAAACAATTGGGACGCTGAAAACGTACATAGTAAAACAATACGTTGTCAACGGGTCAAAGGTGATTTATTTGTAAGAAAATTGCGACAGTATACTTGTAATACAGAATAGTTGCAAAACATCTTCACCCTTTCCATATTAAATAATAATTTCTAAATAATAACGTTAGTATTTCAGTGTGCAGGTCAAATTCTGCAAAAGTAGCGATTTGTGTTTATTTGTTTACGCTGTTATGGGTTCATGTTTATGTACACATGCGCAACCGGAACTCGTAAACCGGATGTTGGGTTAAAACACTCGTTACAAGGTCATTTAAGTTTTATAAATATAGCAGGATATGACGTCATGGACAGGAACTCAAAAATCAGATATGGCGGAAGAAAGAGAAAGATCTGTCTCTTTAGTATGTAGACTGACTGTATTTGGATGCTGTTTTTTCAAGCTCTGATTTTGTTTGCCTCATCTGGGAAACAGGCGAGGGTAATGTAATGTGAAACAGAATAAAATATATAAAAGTATGTTACTATTGAACAAATATATTGTTAGTATTTTTATTTATTCTAAATCCATTGTTACCAAAGAATAGAGGAAGACAGCTGTTATCATCACAACCAAAGAATAAGAAAGGCTGAAATTCTGTTTTTTGCTGTTAATGTACCAATGCTGATAATGACTACAACCCATATTGATTGAAGAAATCCCCTATGTCATGCTGACACTCTTCCTAAGCTTGTCGGGATAGACCTCCGTAACCAGATGTATTCTGAAATTCCATTACTTGTATATTTCATTTTGTGCGTGCATGATTAACATTCATAAGGAAAAAAACATTTTATTTTATTTTGTTTATATCTTGGAAATTATAAGAATAAAATTAATTCTACTAATTATTTATTTTTTATTATACAAGAATTTAGGACGCTAAAACCAACACAACTTCGAGGAATTGTAAACAAAGAAAGATGCAATTACTTTTTTTAAACAAAAAGAAAAGGATTTTTTATGAAAGAAAACTGCGATATGATTACTTTTTTCCTACTACTTTATTTTATTAAAAAGTGTTATAGTTTAACAGAAAAGGTAGCTGTGACTAATTCTTAATCGATAGTTTCAGAGGAATTGTAATTTTTATTAAACAAAACATTTTATTAAAAAATGTAAAATGCATTTATAAAAAGAAAGCTGCAATAACTATTTTCAATGAAGATGAAAAGTTGAAAACATAATTACCATTCACGGCATTTTTCACGCCTTATCTCCTTAGGGTCATAGTAATTGCCTCGGTAATAACATTTGCATTGTGCTAGAGGAACACAGATTTCAGATTCTTCATCATATCGTTGTCCCTTAAAAATAAAATGAAAATGTTTTGAAATTAAACGTAACAGATTTGTGCGATTTTGATGTTAATAACATTGCATGCAATGTTACTGGTGTATCGATTATTTTTGCTCATATAATCAGACACTTGTTTGTATACTAGAAAGGTATATTTTCTAATTCAATACAGCTGTGAAGATATAGTATGCATATTTTTGTTTGAATTAGTTCGTTTGTTAATCTTTATTAATTTTGTTAAAGTTATTAATTTAGTTCATTTGTTAATCTTTATTAATTTTTTGATGTATTTTTAAAATGTCTATCGATTTTCTTTTACAATCTGTCAATGGCACACATGTATATATTAATTTATAACTAAAAGTCGAACCAACAGGCCATTGAATGTCTAAGTAAAAATGCAATAACAAACGTTTTATAGGAGAAGAACACACTATATATGTCCACGCCAATGTGATTATGAGACAAACAAACAAAAAAAAACGTAATTTACCTGTGGACAGTTACAACCCTCAATACATTCTTCAACACAAACATCTGGTTGAATTGCACGGCAAGTTTGATTACAGTTAGAGCCACATTCCTGATAAACCATGCCTTTCGTACAATTGATACCTGGAAACAAAGAAGTATCAATTAATAAATTATTGAACAGAGGAAACTTTCATTTTGTTGTTTACAAATAAAAAGCACACACACAAAAATTATGAATATATATTATTTTTAGTGCTTGTTTTCATGTTGCTTTATGGTTTTGCCTGGGATTTTTTTTTACTCCCTAACGTTTTTGTGATGTTATATATATATATATATATATATATATATATATATATATATATATATATATATATATATATATATATGCAGTATGTTTCCAAATACTATTGACTACATATGTGTACACATTTTTCTGCAATGCCTCGTTTTAGAGCCATCACTTCACCAGATTGCAGTGTTGACTTGAGAGCTAAACTGAAGAATGTTAAATTCTTTGTAGACAAAGAGTTTTATCTAATTCAAATGAAGAAGAAAAAGTGTCAGTAGGGGATGAGGCTAGACGAAAAGGGATGAAAAAAGAAGTGAGGGAGGTGAAAAGGATTTATGTATGAGTTGGTGAGTATTAAGGTGGAAGCGTGTTTTTAATTTCTGTTGGTGAAAATCTTTTATTTATTTTGTCTTTTCATTTAAAAATTTTATGAATCCTTATTTTTGATTATATGGACACCTAATGTCAAATGTTTTAAACTCACGTTATCTCTATGTAATCTATATAAAAGTTAAGTATATATGTATTTGTTTTTACATAAGCAGTAATATGTTTCTACACAGTCATGAACATGTTTCGGTCAGTTAGCTACCAGTAACTAGCGACCTATTCAGGCGATACAGCTTATATGAAAGCAAAGTTAAGCTGTATCGCCTGAAGAGGTCTCTAGTTACTGGTAACTAGCTGACCAAAACATGCTCATGACTGTGTAGCAACATATTACTGCTTATCTAAAAACAAATAAAGAATACCCTGCCCTATTTCGGTATTGAGCACTCTTGTTTTAACCTGGTTACACTTCGTTGGTTATCTAACCCCTGGAAAACAATAACCTCAGATTATACACACACACACACACACACACATATATATATATATATATATATATATATACATTCATTGATCTTTATGATAGAGCGAAAATAAATTGTATACAATCATTCGCATTGGCAAAGAATGGTTTGCCTTCCACCAATTAAAAAAATATCTGGCAACTGTTGACTGGCCACAAACCTCAAAATCATGGTCTCCAATTCGACAGTAAAGCCAGTTTTGCTCTGTGAACATTTTTTAACTAACGACCTAAACTGTTATGACATTATCAAAATAACATTTCTACCTTGCTATATCTATTCTAACATTCCTTAAAATTCCCTGTACTAAATAATTTACAAATATATATATACTAGTGGGAGGGGGTCGGCTTTTCGCCAGCATAAAGTACGATAAAATATTATATCTTAATTTTCCCAGATTTCGTATATATTATTATAGAGTCGTGATTTCAAAAGTAAAAAAAGGATTTGGGTGCCATCAGCTAAAATCGAAACTGAAAACAAAATTTTAGCATTCAAAACTGGTGACGTTACCACTGCATCAACGTGACACGCAGATGAACTGATTAAAAAGTTAAAATTAAAAGTAAACTAAGATGAATGTACAAAATGTATAACGATTTTTTCAATTTTAACCCGTTTTTGACCCCTTAAAAACTATTTTAATCGGCTAAAGACCCATAAAAGAATGGTCTGTAAAAAATCCAATCATTTGAGGGCCCTAGAACCGCTCTGCGACTTTTAGTTTCGGAGGAGATAGAGTTTGAATATATAGAGATAGACAGACATATAACCTTTTATATATTAGAAAGCGGATAAATGGACATAAACTATGCAAAGATTAATAAGCCTGAAGCATTTGATTCCTTACCGCAAAATCCTGGTTTTCTCCACTCATAGACATATCCTTTCAATGCACATTCGCGAGCATAGGAGGCAAAAGCCGCACATTCACAGTCAAGTGGATCACCATGACGACGTCCGCACATGCACACGTCATGTTTACATTGATCCACAAATTTTTTCGGGTTCACCATAGAGTTACAAGTTCGAATAACCTCTGCAAATTAAATAAATTGAGAAAGTTTAAGGAATAAACAAAAAATACAGAAATCGTTTTACAATCTGGCATATTAAATAATCTTGTTTGATTTTCAAACTCAGACCCAAATAGAGTTTAAGCTGACCAATCAATCTTTGATTCTGATTAGCCAATTTACATTATTTTTTATTGTTGTATCATGTTATTAGCAATACAATAAGCATACTTCACTACAATTTTTTTAAATTACTTAGTTCGGCCAAGATGATTAATATATGAAAGACTTTTAAATAATCACCCACAAATAGAAATCAGTGAGAAAGATATGTTTTATTATGAGTTTTCTTATTCATTTTTCTATATAGTTTAAAAATATGTAAAGAAATAAAAATAAAAGCTAAAATGTCTTCACTGCATCCCTGCAATATACAGCCAGTAATTAATATTTGTTATGCTTATTTGGGCATAGACCCTTTTAACTAAAGCCTACATTTAAAAACAATATTTTTATTCTGCTTCTTTAGTGATTCCACTTTTGACTAACCTTTCAGTTCAATCTTGAAAAATATTATTATTATTTGTTTGCTATGCATCATAAGGAATGTACAAAAAAAACTTTGTTTTATCACTGTTCGGTGATTAGCACATCTGAATATGATACACAAAACTGTCAATAACTCTAACATATTTCTCTCTTGGCATTCCCTTGGACTTTGCTTTGATGGCCTTTTCAAGTCAGAAATATTCGAAGTATTGTTTTAATAGGCATTATATTTGAGATAACTACACACATAAAAATAGAAGTTGGGATATGCTGAGTGTAGAGCCCATTCAGGGTTATACCTCCTACTAAGGAAACAATCACAAAAAGTATTCCTGTGTATCACTGACCGGCAATAAGGCAAAAACTGTTGGGTATTCATAACTAAAACTTGGTGGACAAATCAAGCACTTTGGGTGATCACAATGTATTATAGTTAAATGAAATTATCCATTAAACTTTCTAATAGGCCACATCTTTATTAATCTTATGTACTTGTTAATAGTACCATTACTAAATATCGGTTTGAATTTTAATATTTTTTATTATATTTTAAATCAGATTGTTTATTAAACTTTTTAATTGGACATATCATTATTAAAGTTATACATGATTTTTTGTAGTATTTCAGAAAACAGTTTTGATTTCTTACATAACATTGGGAATAAATTAAATTGATCTTATGAAAAAGTAAAGATGATTAATTTTTAATAATTTCGTTTGTTCTTCAATAAAAGAATTTTTATTAACATTGGGAATGTGTGCCTTACCTTCACTCCAAAACTTGCTGCAAATCTTCAATGCAAGGTTTTCATACTCCTTACTCAAAGCACATGCACCAAGGTAACCAGTGGATGGGTTAGTTTTGCACGCTGTATTCGTTTTCCATTCCATGGCAAATTTGGTCACATTAAATTCGTTTTCTCCATTTGGAGTCAAATTATCATCATTAACATCTAAGTTAAAGTTTCCGCACATTCCAGCGACCTGAAAATGTTTAAATAATCATATTATTATTTGAACTAAGTCTACATGAGTATGAGGATTCTTGCAAATATTTTAACAGGTGCAAAAATTGACATGTTTATTTTGAAACACAACGAATTCCATCATTTCTCAACAAATTGGAACTAGTTATGATGCAAAGATCCTGGTGCACCTAGTTCTGAGTATAGTTGGGCCACATTTGGGGGTTTGGAGAAATTGTGGAGTCACCCCTCCTAGTATTCATAACTCTTCACTAGTAGATAATGTAGTATAGAGATTCATGCAGAAGGATAGTATCTTTTTGAAATAGCCTTTTGTGGCATCCTTAACTGGTCGCTATGCAACCATCACTATGTCATGCATTTAAAAGCACTTTTGTACAGCTACACTCTATAGTTAATCTCTCTATAGTGAATGACTGTCTCTGCATAAAAATTCACATATTCCACAAGATAATCTTATTAATATGCATAGATATAGTCAGAACACGGCCAATTCATAAGTTTAACTTTGATAAAATATCCCTTTATTCTTTACAGATAGTTGTAGTTCCTGTAGTAATCATCGGCAAATGTATGCTTTGACAAAGAGAATATAGCAACATTGGGGAAGATCATCCTGTATGACAGTCGGAAGGTGCATTATTCCAGTTAATGACGAATTGTAATACATCTATAGCAATATCTCATATAAAGGTCATTAGCCATCAAAAGATTCAAATGACAATTTCTGGAAGGAATGAGTTGAAAGAATCCCAAAAGAATTCTTGATATGAATGATCGACAATAAACAAAATATGATTTAAATGTATTTTTTTACTGTTGAAAAGAATGAATAAGAGAGGGGGGTACCCATTTTTCTTGTTTTTTTTTAAATTACATTTTCACCCAAAACAAGGCATATTGCCACTTTGATGTAGGGGCCTACTATCAGCGACCTAAGTTCCAGCGGTATTATGTAGGGAGTTTAGCAGCAAGATGTCTGTTCACATTAGACTTGAACTTCTGCATATCAGTACAGTTGGGGAAGCAGGAAACCGAAAGAGAATTCCAAAGGCCTGCAGTTCTGGGAAAGAAGCTATTAGAGTAAAAGGCTTTATTACATCTAGGGATCTCAACTGTGTAGGGGTGAAACTTTGCTGCTTGTCGGGTTTGTCAGGGGTATTTTCGTCGAGGGAGTACAAGTGCTTGTAGTTTGTCAGAGCATCCACCATTAAAATACTTGTAAAACAGGCAGAGAGATGCAACATTTCGTCGGTGGGACAGGGGCTGAAGTTTAGATGACAGTTCAGAACCTATTAGGTTGGCGACTCTCTTTTGGACCTTGTCCAGAAGTGAGAGACTGGTAGCAGATGTACCAGCCCAAATGTGACAGCAGTACTCCATACATGGGCGAATGGTGGCTTTGTAGAGGTACAGGGTACTTTCAGGTGTAAGTAACTTTCTAGCACGATAGAGAGAGCCCACCTTCTTTGTAGCAGCCTTAGCAATGATCTCAATATATCTATTCCAACTCATGTTTCCTGTGAACGTTAAGCCAAGGAGCTTGAACGAAGTGCTCTCAGGTAAAATATGTCTAGCCATAGCTATTGGTGGTTGGTAAGGTTTCATGTAATTATTAAAGGAAACTAGCTTTGTCTTGGCAGCGTTGAACGTTACCATCCATTTATGACCCCATTCCACTACAGACTGAAGATCTTCCTCTAGGGTTTCGGCCATTACCTTAGATATATGCTCATTAGTTTTCCCCACATGCTTGTGTTGTCGGCAAATATACTCATCTCAGAAACAATTTTATCAGGTAAGTCATTTATGAATATCAGAAATAATAAAGATCCAAGGATCGATCCCTGAGGTACACCCACATTTATATCAAATTTTTTGGATGTATGCCCATTGAAGACAACCTGGATTCTTCTCTCATTTAAGACGGATTTAATTATGCTAAGCATTCCTCCAGTAATACCATAGGATTTTATTTTCATGAGAAGACCATCGTGCCATACCCTGTCAAAAGCCATAGATATATTTAGGACTACTGCCCTCCCCTCCCCTGCTTTATCCAGTGCTTGGTATAAATCTTCAGAGATTACAGTTAGAATATCTGCAGTAGAACGGGTTTGCCTAAATCCATATTGGTGGTCTGACAGAAGTTTAGCAGCTGTAAGGTGGTAGACTAGAGCTTGATTAATTAAGGACTCAAATATTTTGTTGAAAACAGGGAGGAGGCTAATTGGGCGATAATTTAATGGGTCAGTTCTTTCGCCAGAGTTTTTGTAAACTGGTACCACAGAAGCAGTTTTCCAGCAGCCAGGAAAGCAAGATTCGTTAAGGCATTTATTAAAGAGTTTAGAGAGAACAGGAGCGACCTCAGCAGAGCATTTTTTTAATAGCACAGCTGGGATGAGGTCAGGTCCACATGCTTTTGAGGTGTCTAGGTTTCTTATAATATCATGCACTTGGGAGGGTGTGATCTTTAGATCATCTAGCGTAGTTTCTGTCCACAGAGAAAATCAGGGAGGGAATGGCTTGCTGGGTTTAAGGTAGAGTTTGAGGCAAACCGATGGGCAAGCATGTTAGCTTTCTCAGTTGCTCTGCAAACAATCTCATGATTGTTTGATAGTGGGGGTATTGTCGATTGCCCATTATTTACTACACTGTTGTAGATTTTCCAGAAATCACGAGTTCCTAATTTTTGTGCTTCAATGCATTTCCTGGTGGTTTCAGTGTATTTACTCTTAGCTGTTGCTACTTCTTTCTTAAAATTATTTCTAGCTTCTATATACTTTTGTCTGTTTGTACAGGACTTATGCTGGATAAATCTGCGCATGTAGAAATAAACTATTGGGGAGAGTGGGGTTTACTGTAGAACTTGGACCCAAATAATTCTGATATTGCAACCGGATGTTATATACTTTGATTCAAAATTGTTAGAAATTTTTACTTACATAATCTATGTCAAAATCTACCAAAAACATTATTTTCGCTAGTAAACGATAATGAGATATTGTATCAAATATCTCGTTAAAATCAAAATACATAAATTTTGGTGTAACTAGGCGTTTCCACAATTGCATACAAGTTTAAAAAGGAAACACTAAAGATACTTATGGTATAAGGTAGATGATAATAATCCGGATATCTTTTTAAAGAAAGAGTAAAAATATCTTTGTGGTTGTATAGTTACCTTTCCACGGTATCTTTTGTCAAGTTTCAGATAAATTCTTGTGCGTCCATCCCACATTACATCAACACCAGTTGACGTTGTGAGACGAATGAGAATGCTTGATACTTTTCGGATCACCACATTGTCATCTTTATATGGAATAGCAATAGCCATGGAATTGAGTTCAATTTTGAAGCCACGCAATCTGTCAAAAAAAAATATTGAATTTTCATCAGTCAGTTATCATATGATGTCCATAATATTAACATTAAAGAACCGGAATATTACATATTTTCTTTAGATTAGGCAATTTTCTTCAGTTGTTTATGTTGTATAATGTAAATGGTCAGCCTCTCCCTTCCTCCAACACTGACTGTAAAGATTTCGTTTGTCTCAACTTATACTACAAATAAAGGGAAGGGTTGCGAGCTTTCTACTCTTCCTTTAACAACTGTAGATGACCTAATAATAGGAAATGTTGTTGAAAAGTTTTACACCACTTTTATGTGGACTTAGGAAGATTAAATCAATATATAATGATACTAAATCTTATGTATAGTATCCTTATTCCAATTTTCATCCAAACATCTGATTTTGTGTTCTAGAAAATGTCTAAAATTTAAGGCTTATGCATAATGGGTCTTAATATGGAATTGATAATCAAGGAATCTTGCTTAATTGGTGATTAAGCAAGATGTCATGTTTATAGATTAAATTTAAAGCAAATATGAAATATCTGAATTTTTAAATGGGTGGTTGTGCCTTTATTATGTCCCCTAAAACTCTTTAAAATACTTCAAAGAAATTGTAATTTGAGGGATATTTATTAATCGATATTATCAATACTTATTGATAAAATTTCATAAAAGGCTTTCTTAAATTAAACTTAATTATTCACCCATACACTGAATATCCGTGTTTCCAAATTCTAAAACGGTTAATTAATTTAGGAATGAATCTTTTGCATACAAATATATAGACATACACACATACTTAACTTTATATATAAAAAGACATATAATCAACTGACAAAAGTATCCTAACCTGAAAAATAATATTCAAATTTGTGGAATTATGATAATAATCGTGATGTAAATTTATAAATATTAAAAAAATAAAAATTTAATTTTGCTATTTTTATGATGGAATAATTTACATACAATAAAAAAATAAAAATCAAGTGAACATTTTAATAATTTCTGTGAATTTATGGAAAAGTACCACACAATATATTACAAAATGGAAAATAAAATTATAAAACTAGTTGACATATATAGATTGAATCCGTACAATTTAATACTGTACAAAAATTATCTTTTTAGCAAAATGAATAAATTCATGGATTTCATACGTCATTTATGGTAAACCATCAAAATCAATAGGTAAGAATAAAAAAAATACAAGAAAAAGATACTTATATTATAACGAGAGTTCTGTTGGAAAGCTTGGAGTAGGTAGTGGTACTAATTATTATGAAAAACGCACTAAATAGAATTTATGTGAAGCTTCGAATTTAGTTAAATATTGTAAGGTGTCAGGATTCTAAATGTAAACAAAAATGATTGTGGATTGGTTAATAAATGTACGATAAACAAACAATTTGATTTATATTAGCTGGGGAATAAAAAAAAACAGGAGAGAAGATTTCATGAGTAGATTACAAGGGTGTCCTTAGTGCTTGCTTCATGGAGAAACTCAGAGTCCCATCGGTATATTAAGTAGAAGAGAACATAATTTTAAAAAAATGGTGAAAATTCTTTTTTGTTTGTTTTTTTCTGATCTTTTATTTGTAAATGAGCCTTTCATGTATGGCCCTCTTAAAGAATTGAATGACCAAACTCGTTACAACATGTGTTATAGTCAAGCAGGTACTCATTAATAGAACACATACAAGTGCAGAAAACACATCTGATAAAGTTTAAGGCAAAAACTTACCGAATGATTTTCTGATTTCCATTCTTGCCTAACTTTACTGTGATAACTTTGGTGCAGACGCCATCGGTAATTTTGTTGCAATACTTGTTTTCAATCCAGACTGCAAAATAGGTGAGCGATCCTCCCTCATTGCCTTGGAACTGAGAGATAACATATTCACACTCGCCTTCGAAAAAGAACTGACGCCCATCAAACGTCTTAAAATGCGGATCACCAGACATTGAGCAAACTGCTGGGCAGTCGTTTTTAGGAGCACAAGACCAACGGCCAGCTTCACCACAAGAGCTGCAAAAATGCGGAAATAGCTAATATAATAATAGGTTGTGTGTAGTTGGATATATAATTCATTTTATCATGAAAACAATCAAAGAAAGCTTAGCTCATAGATCAGTTGCATGGCAATACAATTTACTGAACAACAATATAAAGAAAAAAAATCAGTCTATTACATTCAGATTTGAATTCCACACATCAACGCAGAAAATATGAAAATAAATAGATACACAAATTATACATACACACTAATGGACATAATTAAAAAATAAGAATATTACATAAAATCAATATATCTTAACACCCCTCAAAATAAATATAAGAAACCATTATATATATATATATATATATATATATATATATATATTATACATGCTTCTAGAGGACCAAACAAGGGTGATCCTGAGGCAAATCAACAAAACAGTGAGCCATAAATGTATATATCACATTGTTTTTGCTAGTATCATAAACTGATTCTCTATTCATATATGCAACATATAAAATTTAATCTGTCTCTATCTCAAAGTTAAAGATAATATTGCATCTGAGCTCGATATTTGAGTCTGCCTAGTAAATTTGTCTTTTTCTCATTCAATTATGTTTTTACAATAGAAATTCTCTTTCACATTAGTTTTTTTCAAAAAATACTTCTGATTAGAAAAATTATTAAAATAGAGGCTTTTTTCACTGATGATCTAAATAACTGCTGTTGACTTTTTCACTGATGATCTAAATAGCTGCTGTTATCATGAATAAAAAACAAATTCTACATTTTCCCATCTTTCAGATAAGCAATAACTTATTTTGACACATATACATATAAGACTTACAATAAGCATAATGAAAATAAAAGCAAAATCAACTTGCCAGGATTCACAGCCGACATTTATCTGTGTTCCAGGTGGGAAAGGGACTACTTTGTCTGCTTGGTAGCAAGAACATTTATTTCGGTCGACACAACTCGATGTAGCATAGTCCCAAAGAGTTCCTAAAAAATACATTAAAATCAAACTTAAAATAATACCATTGGTTTGTTTGTTTATGACTAATCAACCCTTTCTAAATTGATTAATGTCAAATCCAATTATTTTAGTAAAAGATTTATTGCTTCACGTTCTGGATATCTACAAATTCTTGTTCACAGTGTTTGCTTTAATTAGTTAATCATGATGAAATGGATGTGTATATTTCCAGATAAGTTTTCATGTCATACTAAAGAATAATTTTATTTGATTCATGTATAAGGCACTATCAGGTACAAACAATCCAAATAATAATGAACCTATGATCTATAACAAAGGTATTATTCTGTATGCTCAAATCTTGCAAATTAAAGCTTCATCACTGGATGCAGTTTCATGTTATAACTATGACTGATTATATTTAACTCATTAATAAAACACTCCGAGTCACAGTAAACTTGTGTATCATGGTAACAAAGGCATCACTCTACACTCTCCAAAGTGTTCAAATCGAGGCTCCATGAATATAAACAGTTTTATGTTATGCCCAGGACTGATTATATTTATTATTTGAGATAGAGTGGACCTGTGAGTAATGGTAACAGGTATGTGACTTCACACTCCCCAATGTTATTCAGGTCTCACCATTGTTTGGAAATTTAAGGATGATTTAATATATCTATATTTAAAATTGTTGCAGAACATATTTGGTTAGATGAGTTTCATATTTCGTCGATGAACATAAGATGCATCAGCTGCGAAGAAAATTAAAAGATCGTGATCTTAGCAAGATCAGCACCTCTAAAATATAAACCTTTTTCACCATAATAATTTGTTCAAAGAACAAAAAGCATTGAAAGAATTTTAAACGTTGCAATAACTTAATTCATGAATATTTTATGATTTGAAAAAAAAAAAAAACCTGGTAATTTTGGTAATATTTCAAAATGCAAGCTCTTAGTTCAATGTGGTGATATCTGCTACTAGACAACATTCACAGTAAGAAATTAGAAAAAATCAAAAGTACTTACCATTTTTACAGAAACAACCATCGACACAAAATTCTTCGCATTCAGTTTCAAAACTATCACTTCCACAAGAACGCCGACAATTTCGACTGCATTCTTTAAATTCCATATTCACTGGGCATGGTGGAGGGGCTGGCAAAAATAAGGGAAAATAAAACTAAAACTAAATGAATTTCAAATAATTAAAACATGCTTCTTTTTACAAATAAAATAGTTATACGGTTACAAACAACTTTTGGAAACATTTTTTTCACAGAATTGTTGAAGACTGTTCAGAGACATGTAACCAAATGAATAATCCCTATCAGATATCTGCTCTACTCAAAAGATATTGAATTCATTGAAGCTCTAACATCCAAGAACAACCTTTAATACTTTTCTGATCTCCATATGTGTAACACATGTGGACATGTCTGCAAAGTCATAACACAGCTCCCATGATTTGGGGGAAACATTTTTTGTTCATGTTCAGAATTGCTGAAGCATGGAATAACTGTTATATCAATTGTTGGCTGTTAAGATATAGTATTCTTTAAAATCCTCAGTTTTTTTTTTTTTAATTTGTCAAAATACATTTGATTTCCTCCTTCACCATGTCTAACAGATTAAAATTATATCAATGTCAAGGTTAATTTTGTTATTCTATTGGAAGTTAACACAAGAGAAGATGAACATTATAGTAATACTCATAGCACAACTTAGCCTTATTATCTAGAGATAAGAGCAAAGTCCTTAGAGAGAACAGAGACAATTTTTTACACATAGCACTCGTAGGAGATGCATCAAATGAATTGGAAAACTTTACTTAATTTGACAACAACATTGACGAGGAAGAAGGGACTGACACAAATGAAAAAACATGGATTGGTAAAGCATAGGTTGGTTTCCAGAAGTAAAAACATGTCCAGTGAGCCTCAGATGTGTCGAAAAATTTTAAGATAAGACCTCTCAACGTAACAATGAAGCTAGTTCTGTTCCATGAAGCACAGACAGTGATAACAACTGATCAATAATATTGTAACCGAAAAAAAAATACTACAAAGATCTTGAAGGTAGTTTAGTGACACTCTTTGCAGACTTCTATTAGTCCAGCATATTCTAGTTACGTCCCTTAAATCATATTCGGGTTTTTACAAGATTTCATAAATGAGGAAACAACACCAGATGCCCAATTTACAGGTTGCAAGTACTGTTTACAAATGCATATTCAATCATAGTTCTTTTAGTCATATCAGCATATTTTTTCTATTAGTCACAGCATTCATATCAAGAATAATTCGAAGACAGTAGAAAATCATATTTTACATATTTACTTTATGTAGCGCATTCCATTCTCTGTAATGTGTTTACTTTCATGTTTCACGTTTATTTTGATTCTGTATTGGAATTTTAACATGGACTCATACATTAGTAATTATGCCTATTAATGTGCACCTTCTCTCATATATTATGTTGTATTATGTCCCTTTTATGCTTGCATATATATATGTGTGTGTGTGTTTCGTTATTATTACACTTTACTACTTCATTGTTATTTTTTAATTTATTTAACCTTAATATGGTCTAAAAACAAATATAACACATATAAAAAAAAGCATATAAAAATGGAATATCAAATATTGTAACCCAACTTAGAAAAGAATAACAACCAAATCTTCAAAGAAATAAGGTAGCCCACCAATAAAACGGTTGACCTTGTGATAAGAAGAGGACAGAACATTTTCAAGGATACTTTAAGCAGTTTGTACAGGTTTGGGATGTTTGGATTACCTCGATACACAATTTTTGTTCAAAGTTAAATGAAAGGGATTGATTATTCCAAATCGACAATTACAAGAAAATAAATAAAAGCGAAATTAAAAATAACCTAAAGTAATTTTGCTATTCTACTCCATATTGACAAACATCAGCACAGAAATAAAGGTTACTTACGACAGAAAGTTGATGACCGCCATTTGAGTACAAGCCCATGCCTTGTACAGGCTCTGGCATATTGCTGAGCAACATCGCAACGCAGAGAGATGCATTGCATCATTCCTTTGGTTAACAAACAGTTACACATATCTCGGTTACACATAGCCATATATTCATTGGGAGACACAGCTCTGTGGCATTGGCGGAAGGATACATAGCTTGCATTCAAAATGGAACAGCTATATCTGACTTGTTCAAGCTGAAGAAAATTGCAAGATGTTGATGAATAAGAATCAGTAACATATAATAACAGACATAAGTATTTTTAAAATGTTTTTGACTTTTATGAATCAGCAATAAAAATGAAACAATATGAAAATTCTAAATTCCAACTCTATTTTCATATGAGTATATTATCATTATTAATATTATTATTATTATTATTATTATATCAGGATGACAAGAAAGTTCTTGCGGTTTTTAACTTTTAAATTCATATAAACTTTTATTGATCGAAATAAGCACCATCAAAATCAACACACTTTTGCCAATCCAAAACAAGTGTATTTATGCCAGTAACGTAAAAATCTTGTGTTCTGGTCACAATCAAGTCGCTGAAAGCGCTTAAGTTTTTTAAGAATTTCTCATGCAGAAAATTTTCAAGATGCTTAAAAAGTGGTAGTCGGTAGGTGGGAGGTCTGGAAAGTATGTTGGATAAGAGTTTCGTAGCCCAATTTGTTCTGCAGGGTCGGTTTCACAACATGTGTTTGGGCATTGTCATGGAGGAGACTTGAGTCTTTTCTGTTGACTAATACTGGGTGTTGTTATCGAAGTTTCTGATGTATTTCATCCATTTGTTCACAGTACTTCTTCGCCATAATGATTTTGCATGCATTAAAAAACTATAATGAATGAGATCTGTCGCAGACCACCAAACAGTCAGCATGACCTTCTTTTGGTGCAAGTCTGGCTCAGGAAGTGTCGTAGAGCTTCGTCAGCGTCTAACCACTGAGCTGAGTGTTGCCAGTTGTCATAAAAAACACACTTTTCATTGTAAGTCACAACCTGGTCGAGAAAAAGGTTGTTCTTGTTGCATAAAAGAAGGAAAGATGACACTTCATAATGGCGTTTCTTTTCGTTGTCATACAGTTCGTGAGACACGCATTTATCAAGTTTTTGTCATTCCAATCTCTTTCATGTGATTAGAAATTGTTGTATACATTATGTCTAATTCAGAAGCAAGTCTTCGAACAATTATGCGTGGATTGGCTTCAACTAAGGTGTTGTCAATATCCAAAGGCTGACTACTAAGCTCATCATCTCCAAGACTATCGTCGCAGCCACAAAATTTCTTAAACCACCATTGTGTTGTGCATTCAGTTCCTGGGCCAAATGCTTTATTGATATCACGTTCTGTTTGAGAAGCTTTTGAGTCTAGCTTGAAATGAAATAAGAAAATTTTGCAAATTTGCTTTTTTTCTATCTTGTATTCAACATTCTGAAAAAAGACATAATTGTTTTAAAACGATTGTAATTTAAATGATTAGATAGAGCGAAAAACACTCTTTAGTATGATACATAAAGTAAAGGTATTATAACGAAAATTTTATTTGAAAATATATCATTTGAAATGAAAATGAAAAATTCTGCAAGAACTTTCTTCTCAACATAATATATCTGAGCCTTAGAACAATGTAAAAACTGATATTTTGGCAAGAGACAAACAAGATGGAATTAAGAAGATAGTTGAAAAGGGAGATTTCCAAAGAGGCACGTTAATTTGTTTTTAAATGTTTTGAATTATGATAATTACAAAGGGAAATGGCGCAAAACACAATATTTAATAATACATTTCTTCAAGGATTAAATTAAGATATTTAGAAGGCCATATGCCCAAAGAGAGGAAATAAATGAAACATATTTTCACGAGATTAATTAAGAAGTTAGTTTAAAAAGGAAATACTCCCAAATGCTTAATAAATTAAAAATGTTTCAAGGGTCAAATAGGAGAAAAAGAGGCAGGATAAATGATGTTTTTTTATGGCTAACTTAAGAAGATAGTAAAAAATAGAGGCTAAAAAAAAGCATAATAAATAATACATTGTGAAGGTAATTCAAAAGGAACATTCTAGGTGCCCAACAAAGCATAATAAATAAGCACTTTCCAAGAGTTTAATTAAGATAATAGTTAAAAAGAGATATGCCTAAAGAGGCATAATAGATAATACATTTTTAAGGATTGAATTAAAGTGATAGTTCAAAAAAGGACATTCTCAAAGAGATTAAGTAAACAGATAATAAAAATGAAATAAAAAGAAGAAAACTAAATCGGACCTTTGTTGGATTGATGCCTCTGAGTTTAAGGCATGGATGCATATGGTCATCTTCGACACTTGGGATATCCCGTTTCTCCATTGGGTCCAACCAGGCATTGCTGAAGTCGTGTTTGTTGTTTATTGGTTTTTTGACATAGTTTGAAAATTCGTTTGTCTTGTTTCCATCGTAGAGCCCACAAAGTCCGCATAGTTGACCCTTCATTTGTTTGGAAGCGAATGTGTAAACACTGCTTTTACCGTCGAAAATTACGATAGCATCTGCCAAAATAAATATAAAGTAAGATATTATTCATATTAAACTCTAATGTGTAGGTACTCATCTGAGTCGCATACTATGAAAATGAGTAAAACTTAAATAAAAAAGATAATATCTTATAGAGGTACCTCTATGAGGCCATCATTCATCCATGTATGGAGTATTATTGTCATATTTGGGATGGTGCATCTGCTACCAGTCTCTTGCTCCTGAACAAAGTCCAAAAGAGAGTCGCCAACCTAATAGCTCCTGAACTGTTATCTAAGCTTCAGCTTCTGTCCCATCGACAAAATGTTGCATCCCTCTGCCTCTTCTACAAGTACTTTAATGGTGAATGCTCTGACAAACTGCAAGCACTTGTACCCCTTCGACGTAAATACCCCCGACTGACCCAACAAGCAACTAAATCCCACCCTTTCACAGTAGAGATCCCTAGATGTAAGAGAGCCTTCTACTCCAGTAGTTTCTTCCCCAGAACCCTAGACTTTGGAACTCCCTTCTGGCCCTGCTTCCTCAACTGTACTGATATGCAGAAGTCCAAGTGTAACGTGAACCAACATCTTGCTGTCCAACTCCTTACATAGTACCCCTGTAGCTTATGTCCCTGATAGTAGCCCCCTACATCAAAGTGGCGATGTGCATTGTCTGGGATGAAAATGTTATAAAAAAATAAATAAATAAAATAATAATATCTACTGATTTTTTTCTAATATAATCTGCATCATGCATCTGTTTCAATACATATGTTAAATAGCTATCATTTTATATGTAATAGTAAGGGAGATAAATCTGTATATATGCAAGAGAAGCTTCATCAATAACAAGTTCTCCCTAAAGTTCAACCTTTCCTCACTATGGTAAAGGCAATGGCAATATTGAATTTGAAAAAAATATTAAATAAAACACATTATTAATAATAATAATAATAATAATAATAATGATAATAATGTTAATGTTAAAGGTATCAAACTAACAGAGCATTGGTGGAAATGTAGGAAACTTCAACATCAGAACCTGCCATTTTCTGTTCGTCTACTTTTGCTTGTGGCAAACAAAACCATAATTCCACAGAATGAGAATAACAATATTGCTTCTGCTTATGTACATTCTTAGCCAAACCTTCTCTCATTTTGTATGCAACAACTTGCATATATAGCAAGCAACTATAACCAACGAGAAGGTATTTCTGCAGATCAGTCACAAAATGAATACTATGAAATGACAAAATAGAAGGCAACATTGTAAACCTTGTTTCCCTCTATTCTTTTTTCTTTTAGTCTTCACATTCCATAAGCAAAATCTCTGATAAAGGAGAAAGAATTGCTGTTTTCTGGGTCGGTTGTTGCTTTGAATGTGTGATATATGGAGATTTTCAAACCTCATATAGTTTTCATCATTCAGCTGTCAATCTCATTAACCATTATCCACAAGTGTTTTTTAAGCTTAATAAGTTGTGAATCGTTAGTAAAAAAAAAAAAATCTAGTGAAATCATTTGATGCGGTTTCCAGACAGCTTGAGAAGATTGTAATGAATGCTGGTGCCCATCCTGTATTCACAATAAAACCGTATACTACATGCTTTCTTATCATATTCATTTCTTGTAACAATAATACTTTAACAATAAATTACAAGCACTTAAAAATAGTAAGTTACTTTTCTAATCATACTGTATTGAAAATTAATTTTCTCATCTAATTGAATGCATATTCCTTATAAATAGCAAACCTTTGCTTTCTCTGGTCACATAGTCTTGTTAGCTATTATGAAACATTGCATAAATGGTAAGCTAGGTCAATAGTAGTGGAAACTAATTTTTAACTGGTATTTTTTCAAAAAACATCTTGAAATTCTCTCCAATCAATAGAAGAAATTTTCCATCTGAAGATTATTTTATTGACATTCTTGTGGTAGAAGGGCTCATAACAAAAATGCCATTAAAATATTCTGAAGCCAATACTATACCATCAAAAACTAAGTATAATAATGGGAAATAATATAGTATCGCATTTAGACAGACATATGCATAATCTCCATTATTAATAGACTGTAGCCTTATTAATACGACTATTATTAACTATTTTGCTTAATTTAATATTTTATCATATTTTTGTAATTTTAATTGTGTACATCTTCATTAGTGTTATGGTTTTGTTAATGCTAAGTAGCACTACTAGCAGGATTAATTTAATATATTCACTCTTTACTATTAAAACTTTGTGGATAATCTTGTTATCTACTTTGCTTGATGACATCATCCATTAAAATAGAAAGGGGGGGGAGTAATCTTACACAGTGGATGAAAATGATCAATGTCATCGTCAAATAAGAGATAGAGAGAATCCTTTATCTAGACGAGTGGTCGCCAATCTTTTGAACTTCATGGATCACTAAATTTATCATTTTAAATTTGGTGAACTACTAATATAAATGAAAAAAAAAAAAAAGCTAAAAGCATTTATATAATAATAATAATCAGAAAGCTTTATTATTAGTATGAAACGCATTCATTAATGATAACATAGTATAATTATTTACATTGAAATTTTGAAGCTTATTCAAGTATTACACATTTTAGTGTGAGATTTGTTTGTGTGAAGTCACTTTGTAGATTTTTGGCTCCAATAACATTATGCAAGATAGAGGCCGTTAACAAGTTTTAAGAAACATATTTCCTTTAGATAATAAAAACTAAAAATTCTGTCAGTTAAATTGAAATAATGTCCCCATTTTTCTAGGATCATCAAAAATTTGTGTACTGGTTAGAGACCACTCATCAACCTATGAGCTAAAAGGTTGTCTACTAAACAAACACAGACATCTAGTGGTTTCATATACTATTAAAACTGTGGATCTTATCTTGTTTGTTTGTCCATCTGTACAAAGAATTAAGTTATATATGACAATGTCATAAAAGGACAACATCATAAATAATGTCATCATTCATTAAAACAAATGGATAACGTTTTATTTAGATGAACTTCTAGATCCCTAAAGGTCTAGTATTTTATAAAAAATCTTATTTTTCATTCAATTTTCTAACAGGATACATTTTTTATTAGTGTTATTTCTTTGTTAAATGTATATCTTTCTTTCCTTACCGGCCATTCCTTTGATAATAGTATAATGGGCTATTTCGCTGAGCTCCAATCCTCTTGCTTGATGAGGAATTGAAACATTTTTGCCATTTGCCAAAACAATTCCATCGGGAAAAACCTCAATAATCACGTCAGACATAGTTATCTGCAAAAAAAAAAATAGTTTGCATTGGTTAACATGAGGTTCTCATAGGTGACTTTGAAGAGATGATCTTAAAACATACGATTGAGAAGAAGCAACTATATTTTGAAAAAAACAAATGTAAAAAAAAAAAATACTTATTTTGAATAAAAAAAATAAGAAAAACAACTTTTTTTTTAAATGAGGGTTTGTTATTTGTAGTATTTGGATTCTTTGGACTACTGTTCTCATCTTGAGTGTTATTTTCACAACCTTTTGATCAACGTAAGCTCCGACCTTCTTCAGGTGTATCTTGTTGAACTCTGACATCTTCGTCGAACTTAGGAATTTGCACAGAATTTCGAACAGAACCCTTTATTTAATTCATATGAGAATAACATACTCTTGTTTATCAACCACGACAGGGTAGAAACCCTAATTAATTCGCAATTATATTTTGAGTCATCTCCCTCTCAGTACAGACCAATAAGTCTCCTGTGTGTTATGAGTAAGTTGCTGGAATCCATATTAAATAGAGAAATAGTCAACCACCTCAGCGGAAATAATCTTTACAGGGATTATTTTATAGTTGCATAATTTCTTCTTAGAAAAAGCAGATTTGTTGACATCTGGAAACATAGCTCAGTAGTAGAGCATTTGATTACAGATCAGATGATACCATGTTCAAGACCGATTGTACCTCCCTATTTTATTTTTATTTTTTCTTATTAATGAATTCAATTTACAATAAAAGAAGAGGTACTATTTACTGTCATCGCAAATCATTTCTTTGTTTGCATATTTTAAAACTAAACATTAATCAGAAGTGAATTTCCAGGGCATTCATCGTCAGTTGATGTGATATTGTAAACAGACACAGATGGAATTTGATGAACTACATTATCATTATTATTTATTATATATTTTGTTTTATTTTTTTTTGCGAATTCGTCCACTGGGTAAATTATTCCTCGTAATATATAATAATCAATATAGGATTGATTCTGTAATAATACATATGCAATCTGCATATATTAAAATATCATATTTAAGCGTATTGTATGACCAAGCAACGCAGGGCGTCCAGCTAGTATATATATGTTGTGACCTTACAACCTTTTTATATATAAAAAACTAAAAATATATCTGTCCCAAGACGGTTAAATTAATCCCTCAAACAAAACAGTTTTGGCCCATTTACTATAAGTAATACTAAGAAGAAAATTTAAAAAATACTTAAGATTTCGGCAGATTTGCCGTTCAGTTGTACAAATAGCCCCGAACTCTATTATCACAAAAAGGGACACGCTGAGTCGACACTGGTATATAGCGCTTAATGTAAACCACGTTGTTCCTATTTACCTATTTACAATGCCTCCCCACAGGACAGAGTAAGACACCAGGGTCGTTTTTTAATGTGGAGAAAAGGAACAAAAAATAAAAAATTGTCTCAGTCGTGAAGGATTTCTCCTCCACTAACAGAGCACAAGAAATTGAAGTGTAGCATCTGAAGAACAGATACTACACTTTGATCTTGACCTAAATGCCAAGCAATTAATTGATAAAGTTTTAAAGTGATTAAATGTGTTTCATTTTATAATTTAAAATTTTTATTTTATCATTTAAAATTTAAAATATGGAACAATACAAATAATATGTTGGTTAACAAAGAATAAAAAAAAGAAATAATAAAAGATGAAGTTTAAAACTTCATCTTGCATTATTTCTTTTTTTTTATTATTTATTAAACAACGTGATTTAAATTAAATTTTAATCATAGGATTACATTTTCAATAATCATGTAAATATAAACAAACTTTTGTTTACATTAAGCGCTATATACCGGTGCCGACCCAACGTGTCCCTTTTTGTGAGAATACGGTTCGAGGCTATTTATACATCTAAACGGCAAATCTGCCAATAATTCTACCTGATCATTGCTGATGAAATAAGAACAATCTATTTCTATGAATACAATTAAGTGCTCACTTCGAAATTCTGTACAGGTTCCCAACATTAATAAGACTCATCTGAAAAAGGTCAGACTTTCATTGATGGAAAAGTTGTGAGAATTAAATCCAGTTGTCTGACTAATCCAAATAATTCAAATTATCAATCCTCACCTAAAAATTTCTGAGGCAAAATATTTTAATCTTTGTTTATATTTCTCCATTAAGATAAGAAAATTATTTGTTCGAGGCAAGTATAAAACTTTCAGATAGCTAATGACTATATTGCATGCATCTTAACAATACCAACTGCCAATCCAATAATTAAAGAAAGTGTTTGTCTCTGATTATTTACATCCCTTTAAATACCACATGTGAATGTTCTAAATCTATGCAATCTATTCTTAATATTATAATTGGGAATCGGTCCAAATTATTTTTAAAACTCTTAACACTAACATACATGAGAATATAAAATAGATCACATTACATGTATGTACAATTATGTATGCTCGTCTTACATGCATTATTATGGATCAGATCAGAAATATATTCTTTAAGTAAGAGAAGATTAATTAGATCTTAGGTAAAAATGCAAATGAAACGACAGACGACGATTGAATACTTATAAGTAGGGCTATGACAACAGCATATTCTTTTCATTGTTTTGACTCTCACGTATATATCCGACACAGTTAGACACAGACAACCGAGAACCACATTACTCTATGCAAAATCATATAGGATATTAACAGATACATACTCGAGAGTCAAAACAATGAAAAGAATATGCTGTTGCCTTAGCCCTACTTATAAGATATGTGATTTTATTTGTATTTTTCATAAATATTGCTAAGTATTTTAATCAAATGAAAAAGTAGAGAAATTCAATGATAAGTAGTGCAAGAAAACCAACGATGAATAAAATAAAATAAAATAAAATAAAATAAAATAAAATAATACAATGAAAAAAAAAAAGAATTTGACAGAAAAAAAACATGATACTACTCGCAGTAAATTTTAGAATACAGTTATACTTTTGTTTTATTACAGATACCATAACAATATTTACTTGTTTTCCACTGCAGCAAGATATGATACAATATAACATCAGAAGATGGATAAAACCAGCTATCCCCAATCCTAACAGACACTATGGGTTGATACAAAAATAGCTATGAATGGATTCGTCAGCATGTCCTAGTAGGAGCATCTCAGGCGATCAGCAATAAACCATCTTTCATTCTCGTAGAAGGAAATAATACTTGGTGGGGTTCATCTTCTTGGAATCAACCTTACAATACTACATTTTAATAAAGAAGAGTCTGATTGTTCAAGTCAGCTTAAGGTTGCTGGAAAAATGATAAGGATGGACCTAGGGTGCTATGACAACTTGCAAATCAGCACTATTAGAACCAATTGAACTACTATGAACTTTCTGGATGAAATTTTTCTAAAATTGAAAAGAAGTAAAAGAATTGAAGCACCCTTACTTACCTTCAGTGAAATGTCACAATGTGTTTCGTTCAGATCACACTGGTAAGTTTGGTTGATGTGCACTCTAAAACTCGGTTCAGTTGCTCGACATTCTTGAAATAAAGTGTATGTACCCTTTCCAGGGAAATAATAATACACATTATCAAATGTGACAATATGACGTCCACCCCAGGCCGAACAGAAAGAATAATCGTCTGCATCCAAAGTAGACGTAGCTGTGAATAAAGAAAATTTAAAGAATGTCAAACTCACAGATTTATCTCTATCATAATAAATGGGGTATTATAAGCAAACATATAAAATGCCTTACAAGAATAAGGGAAAATTGTCACAATATTTATAGTGATATAAGTAGGTTATACAAAATATAAGTTAGCCATTAGAACATGTGAGATATGAATACATCTAAAATTTAAGGTAGTTTTTTTTTTTTTTGATAAGTTGTAGTTTAGGAAATTCAGTACTTAAAATTATTAAGATAAACATGTTAGGTTATTTAGAAAGGAATATTTAAAAATAAAAATCACATTTTATGAATATTTCAAATAAATGGTGATGGAAAATACATAACGATATAAGAAATATTTTATTTACCTTGGATTTCTTCAATAATATTTGTCACATTCGGTCGGATGAGGTTATCTACAATTGAAGTTAGAAATATTAATTAAAAAAACACGAAATATTGTAGATTATCAAGACAACCCAGTGCTCTCCAGGTATTAATAATACTATCAAGAAAGCTAATTATCATTAGAAATTTTAGTGGAAGACATATAAACAATTATCATTTGTCCAATCCTTAGTTAATTTGAAATAAACTTGTTTTATATTTTATTGATATTGTTCAATTTATTCAAAAATAAAAATTATCAATATTCATTTTAAAAATTATGAAAAATAATTAGTTTTCACTATTTACTAGGTGTATCAAACCGGCATTGTCCAGGATTCAGTGACTGATCTTTTATTTTTTGCACATTTTTATTTTAGTTTTAAAGGTTACATCTAGAATATTCTACCATTATGAATTATATTTCTTGCTGATTCTTTTTATTTTTCAATAATTAGTTAAAAATGTTTTATATTATCAATTTTCTGTGCCAGACTAAGAATTAAAAAAATTGTAGTGAAGTAGATTATTATGTTGCAAATAATATGGTACAATAATAGTAAATCAAAATTGACAAAAGAAAAGTTTGATTGGTCAGCCTAAATGCTATAAATCTAGCCTTGAAAATCCAATAAAATAAGTTTATATGTTAGATAGAAGTCATATTATTGTAAACAGGTTTTTGTTTATGAAATAAGATTTGTGGGGTTAGCTGCTTCATTCTTTCTTCTCATTCATGAGAATTATTTAAAAGATGGTAAATTGCATTTAGTTATATTTTTATACACTTCATTCACACTTAAGACACACAATTAGACAAAACTAAAGAATGTGATTGGTCATTAAATATTTGACAAACAATATCGTTTGACCTTGTTTTATGCTAATTAAAAAAAACTAATATGCAAAATTTTACTTTAAAATGAAGAGTTATTTTTAGTTAGTTTTTCTGCTAGATAATAGTTTTTATGTGAAATTCCAATTATTTGGATATGAACAGTTTAGAGGGCCCAAACCAAAATGGTTTCCAAAGGGAAAAAGGGCAATAAGAAGGGCACTAGATCATTTTCCCACTATTTTTGCAATCTATTCAGAAAGAACATTTTATGGATACAAAATTTACCCTTTCCATGCTGTTTACGTTCAAAAGCTTGAAATATTTGATCTCTCATATCTCCAATGGATACTTAGATTTTTTATCAGTAACTGCACCCGCAACATCATAATCCACTCAAGATGTCGGATTCACAGATTTGAGGAGATCCTTCTTACAAGGAGACTTCAATAATTTGGCCATGCCTTTCATTCTCCAACTGACTTGATTCACAAGGCCAATAACATCAGTCTCATTACCAGAATGTCTCAAGAAAAAATAACATCAGTCTCATTACCAGAATGTCTCAAGAAAAAATAACATCAGTCTCATTACCAGAATGTCTCAAGAAAAAATAACATCAGTCTCATTACCAGAATGTCTCAAGAAAAAATAACATCAGTCTCATTACCAGAATGTCTCAAGAAAAAATAACATCAGTCTCATTACCAGAATGTCTCAAGAAAAAATAACATCAGTCTCATTACCAGAATGTCTCAAGAAAAAATAACATCAGTCTCATTACCAGAATGTCTCAAGAAAAAATAACATCAGTCTCATTACCAGAATGTCTCAAGAAAAAATAACATCAGTCTCATTACCAGAATGTCTCAAGAAAAGGGGTGCAGGGGGTCACTGAGGATTAACTGGCAATAGTCAAAGTTGACTCGGAAGTTGTACCCAGCTCATGCACCTTTGGCATTTAAGAATGAAACTGTGACTCTCTGCAGTATGCTTAGGAGACAACTATAGACAGATATGAATATGTTGCTTTGACATGGTGCTGCAAATGCTATTGGAAACAGCTGAACAAACCCTGGATGAATGTTGTCACAGATCCAAAAATCAGATTATTATAATGATGTATTGAACATATTGAAATAACACTCAAAATTCAAAATAGTCATTTTAATTACAATCTTATATAATCTTTTATTTATTAAAATTATTTTTGTAAATGATTTGGACACAAAAGTATTGTACAAATAATTATTATGAAAATTATCCTTAAACCTTCTATCTGAAGAAACTGTTGCAAATGAAAGAATTTCATGTAATTCAGTATAAATAAATGGCATATATATACTTACCAATAGCACACGACTGGCCAGTGAAACCTGGAGGACAACGGCAATGATTTGGTTTGATACACTCACCGCCATTAACACAGGGAATTTCACAGATGGCTATCAGAAACGAAAAGACAAAATAAAAGAGGTTACTTTTAAAGCTCACTTCTTTTCTTAATAATCATATAAAACAACTCAGTCTATTGATTGGCCATGCCTGATGAAAAAGGGTTGTTATGGCTAGTTCTTTATAGTATCAGATCAGTATATTCAGGAGTTATTTCCCTTGCACTGTTGTATCCAAAAGTACAAAGAAAAAATTTGCTCCACGCATGTGTAAGATTGATTCAAAACAAGACTTTCCTCTTTCAAACATTAAACTTGAAGCTACCCAATGTGTTAGGCTTAGTACTTCATACAAGTATACAGTTATATCGCATAGGATTAGCAAATCTCTCGACGGTGGCAATCTTTCTAGGGCAATTGCTCTTGACATATCTAAAGCCTTTGATAGGGTATGGCATAAAGGTTTACTTCATAAGATCGCTAGCTATGGTATAGCTGGAAAAGTCTTCTCAATTATTAAATCATTTCTTTCTGATAGGTTCATAAGAGTAGTAGTTGAGGGGCAAAAATCAGAAGCTCACAGTATTAATGCCGGTGTCCCTCAGGGATCCATCCTGGGCCCAACTCTTTTCCTGATCTACATTAATGATCTTCCAAATCATATCCTTACATCATTTGTAGACATTTATGCTGACGACACTACCATTTATGGTACCACATCTAAGACAGTAAACGAGCAAGTACTCTCCAATTCTCTCTCCTCTGATCTTGAGCATGTAGTACAATGGGGAAAGGAGTGGCTGGTTACTTTTAATGCATCTAAAACCAAGCTTCTCTCTTTACATCATCAACATTTTAATCCACATTTGTCATCAATTGAAATGAATGGCTCTCGTCTTCAGGAGGCCTCAAGTTTTGACAAGCTTCTGGGCTTGACCATTACTCCTGATCTTAAATGGAACACGTATATCAAATCTGTTGCCAAGGCCGCTGGAAAAATGGTGGGATCTTTCTATCGATCCAGTAGATATCTCACTGCTGATGCTATTCTCTATCTATATAAGAGCCAGGTACGTCCAAGGATGGAATACTGTTGCCACATCTGGGCAGGAGCTGCTAGAAAGGACTTGTCCTGCCTTGATAGAGTTCAAAATAGACTTCGTAGCCTCGTAGGAGATGTCCTTTTCTCCTCCTTACAACCTCTATCTCACAGAAGAGATGTTGCGAGTTTGTCTCTGATGTATCGTTATTTTCATGGAAAGTGTTCAACTGAGCTTCAATCTATGGTCCCCCCTCGCCAAACTTTCACAAGAAACACTCGTCTAGCTGTAAACACTATCAATAATTTCCCCCACTCTTTATCTGTGCCTAAACCTAAACATAGATTCCATGAACAAAGCTTCTTTCTTAGAACTGCACGCCTGTGGAATTGTCTTCCGTTTTCCTGCTTTCCGGCTGACTACAATATGGTTGTGTTCAAGTCTAAGGTAAATAAGTTCTTGATGAGCCGTTCCATATAAGTTATTAAATTTACCAAATTTTCATTACTAATGATTACTATATTGACCAACTTCTACTGTACACTCTTTAACCCTTATCCTTGAGTGGCCTCTTGGCCTTGATAATGTGGTGATGCCTTTGTAAAAAAAAAAAAAAAAAAAAAAAAAAAGTATGGTTTTATTCGCTGATGCATTTACTGTCAGACATCCCATTTACAGGTCGCAGTTCTTGTTTTTCTGATATATATTCAACCATGGTCTTCTTTACTATATATATATATATATATATATATATATATATATATATATATATTATTTCAAGGGAATTAACCCTTATCCTTTAGCAGCCTGAATGTAAGGCAGTAATCTAGTAATTGTTAATCGTGTAAGTTGGGTAGAATTTGATTATTTAAGGGGACGGTTCATCAAGAACTTGTTTATATAGGGCTTAAAGGCTACTATATTGTAATTGGTCAGGAAGCAGGCCAGCAAAACAGTGTTCCACTGGCAGGCAGTTCTAGGAAAGTAGTTTTGTTCATAGAATCTGCTTTTAGATTTAGGCACAGATAGAGAGTGTGGGAAATTGTTGATAGTGGTTGTAGCTAGTCATGTTTTTGTCAAAGTCCAGCAAAGGGGAGGGACCATAAATTTGAGCTTAGACAAGCATTTGCCATGAAAATAATGATAGAGCAGGGACAAACCTGCAACGTCTCTTCGTGGGAAAGAGGATGCATGGAAGAGTAAAGGGCATCACCTAGATTTCAAACAGGTTTTAAACTTTATCAAGGCAGGATAGGGTGCACCGAGCAGCTCCTGCCCATATATATATATATATATATATATATATATATATATATATATATATATATATATATATATATATATATATATATATATATATATATATATATATATATATATATATTCAACTGTCTCTTAATTACTGTTTTTTATCATGGTCTTTCTCTCTTTATATTTTAACCTGATATTATTCACAATAATTTAATACATAACCTGGTAACCTTCATATTGGAGAAAAGACTCAACATTTGTGTAATTCTAAAATGTAAAGATTGAAATATAAAATATCTAATTTTATAGTAACATTAATAGATTTTGAGGGACACTTGATGTCTACATTTAGACAACTTTCCATCAAATTACTGCATAACACAACTTGTGTACTTTAAAATGGATTCTATCACTACATGATTCTCATAGGATCAGTCAGTTAGGAATATTATAAGATTTTCCTTAAAACCTTTTTCTTACTATAAAAGATAAAAATTCAAAGACAGCAGAACACTTGTTAACTAGCTGTCTTTGACCCTGTAGAGAATGGTAGTATTGTCTGTTACCAGAAGCACCTTTGTTTGTAATTTAGTATTGATAGGAATATACAGGCTAGTAATGTTTTGAATTCCAAGTTCCCTTTTTTTGGAAGCTGTGATATCATCATTATTAAAAACTGGTCTTTTGTCTAATGTTGCTCTCATTAGGAATCAAGCAAATTTGAAACTATATTATACAAATAATATAGTTTCAGTTTAAAATTATACATAATAATTTAGAAGACATATTTCATTAAATTTTCCAGATAACTTGTGGCTGCATAATTTTTCTTTGATCTTTTCTAAATTTATGATTAATTTTTAAGTTTTGGGCTGGAATAGACTAAGAACTATATATTATTTAACCCTTTCACCACATAATGAAATAACATGAAAATTACCATTGTGATAAAAATTATCCATCAAATATAATATTTGTATTTTCTGCTTTTGTAATAGGTTTTTATTTACATCCTTAATAATAAGTTCAACAATGGTATTGTTGCTGTCAGGCTGAAATTTGCTTCTGTTAAGTTCTAAGAGGTCTACCTTCCCAAGCTTTACCTTTTCCCTAAGAGGTTAGATTATTGTCAATAATCTGGGTATCTTTACCAGGGAATGCCGTTGGGGCTGCTGAGATAATTTCTCCAAGTGTGCTGGCTTTTCAAAACCACTCTTGATCTTGCGTCTAATATCCTGGAGAGAAGGTAACTAAGCACTGACATTGACTTTTACTCTGTTTATATACAGAGTGCATAAGGTATTTGAGAACATGGATTATTTTAAATATAGCAGGAATATTATTTGATTTTATATTTTTGATATTTCAGGATTATCAATGACAGCCTATGTAATTTTACAACAAATGAAGAAGCACACAATTATTGAACTATAAGACTGAATTATAGCAATTTAGAAATTATATAATTTAGATTGCTGGAAGAGTATAAAAATTATCAAAAAGTAAGAGACATTCTAGACACAATGATAGCATTAAAACATTCGATATTTATTTGACAAATACAACATTCTGTCCCAAAAGATGAGGTGAATTGCAAAAGAACATCATGTTTAATAAGGAACAATCTGAAATGGTGTCAACAAAGACATCATATACAAATGATGAATAAAACAAGAGGGAGGAATGAGTTAGGCGAAAGATAGAGAGTGAGTTACAGAGAAAGACAGTGAAAAGATGAGAAGGAAAGAGAGAAAGATAAAGAGACGGCTGGAGAAAGAGGGAGACATAGAAATTCTAATACAGAGATGTTAAAAATAATTTCACTTTTATTTAATTTTATATGATCCCGAGCAACGCCGGGCAGCCCTGCTAGTGTGTAATAAGGAACAATCTGAAATGTTGTCTACAAAGACATCATATACAAATGATGAGTAAAGGTCATTTCAAATAAGAAAAAGATAAGTAAAATAGCTTAATCAACACTGATAAGGCTCCTAAACAAAAATAATTTCCTTTATTTAATAAACTAGCTCCACATAGGCAGTATTGTCTGAGTGTAACAGAAAAAAATGGCTCACTTCTTTACACACACAAAAAAAAAAAAAAACAAATCAATTTTAGTGATTTTAATTTTGTAAATAAACTTATTTTTGAAATTGGAATATTTTAAAAGTTTATATTAGCACTTGATACAAATTGATTAATAGTAAATAAAAAATAATTAATGTAGAAGCAAGAAACATACACATACATGCTTAAAATCGCCTACTTGAAGTGATATATATGCATAACTTTACAATAACAATACTTACGCTGTTTACAATGTGTTCCATTGTACCCATAGGGACATATACAATTTCCAAATTTGTCACACTTTCCGCCGTTGCACTCACTGTGACAAGCAACTGCAATGAATAAACAAATTAAACCAATATTTATTGTTTTCTTCTTAGAAATACGTTGTTCGGAAATATTCTCAGATTTTTCGACTCACTTTAAAAAAATTGATTTACTTTATTGTATTTGTTATTTGTATTTTATAAACAAACTTACATTCTTAAATGCATTTATAATAATTTCTTCCAGAATGCAATTAACACATAAAAAAGAGAAAAAGCACACATATTTCTTGCAGGAGGCAACAGAAGTGCTTAAAAGTGATTGGACAACGACAAAGTGTGTTTTATGTATGTAAATGGATACATACATAATACTAAAAATTCAGTAGCTTACCAGATTCACAAGTTGGTCCTTCAAACCCAGAATGACATTTACACTTGTTGGGTGATAAGCAATCTCCTTGTATGCATGGAGGGTTGCAGACTGGTTTCTGGCAAATATAGCCAGTGTAACCTGTCGGGCATGTACATGTATTTGGAGCTGAACAATTCCCACCATTTCTGCATGGAGTTTCGCAGACCGCTAAAAAAGAAAAAGAAAACATCAGTTTGAAAATTTTCGCGTTGTGTTTGAACACTAGTTTAGATTACGTAGCAAGATTTAATTTCATGCAAATATTGCAGAAAATCTGACCACAGTTTGACTATTTTGAAAAACAAATCAGAAAAGAGTGAGATCCTTATTCTAACTTCTGCACATGTGCGCAATAAATTTTCTTGACTTCTAGGCAGGAGAATGCATTTTTCGAGCATTCACCAGAATAACTCAAGAGAGATAGCTCAGATAATTCTAGGACAACATTATTATCCAATTGTTTATATTAGAAAGTCAATCAGAGAAAATATAAAGCAATCCACATTTTCCAATAATGCATACATTCCGTATAAATTCGTTGCAGTGTGTCAATATAATTTAAGGTCAAATGAGAAGACATTGTAAGTTATATCATCATCATCATCATCATCATCATCATCATCATCATCATCATCGATTTAACATCAGTTTTACATGTTCACATGTGTGTTGAATGGTTTGTAGAAATTGACTTCAAACTAACATATCTCTGGTCCGGTCTTTATTTCTTCTTCTTTCTCTCGTCCATCCTTACCACTTTCTCCCTTTTTTTTCTTTTTGGCATAATCCTGCCAAATGACTCTGCTACCTCAACTGTTCTACATCCACTAAGCCAAGAGTTCTCATCCATTATTTCAACATGCCATACCTTTGAAATATACTGTTCTGCACACATTTCTCTATACAGCCAAGATTTGATCTTCCTCTGATCTGGGCCTGTCTTTAAGACTCACATTACACATCCATTGTATCATTCTCATATCATTTCTCTGTGCAATGCATGTCCTCAACTCTTGTTGGTTAGGTTTCACTTCTATACATCATCGCACTGCATACACATGCCAGATAGATTCCTCCCTTGTTCGCTACTTAGTAATGGCAGAAGTTCCCTGAATTTACTGGATCAAAACTAATTAAGATAACCAACATATATTTTTGGAATTATGGAAAAGATCTTCGTTTGCTTCAAGTATGAGCATTTATTCCAGCTGCCTACTCACAAAGCAAGTCAGACACAACATCAGCATAACACCACGGAGAAGAAACAAGAGAACAATAATATGGTCGTGTTTATACAGTGACAAAACTACAGTTAGAATTCGTTAGTAAGTAAAATTATCTGATTAAATTATATTAAATAAATATACTAAATCTTATATTCTAGTTATTAGATTAATGCATAGTAATTATTATTTGATTATTCCAATTGATTAGTTTAGGTAATATATATTGATCATAATTTATGGCATAACATGTTAACATATCAGTTCCTGTTAGATCACCAAAGTTAAACAACATTAAGTTTGGCTAGTACATACAAGACGGGAACCATTTGAAAATACTAGGTGCTGTATGTCATCTCCCTCAACAGGGATAGACGTGCTGATTGGAGACAGGATGCAAATTTTTATTTCTTATAAACTTCTACTTTCAATGGAAAGTAGAATGTCTGATGCTAGGCGAATATCATGAAAAATGGTATTATTTATAAAAAGCATCAACATCTGTAGAAAGTGTATTTCATGCGTTCATAAAAAAAAAATGAGAAATATTTTTAACTAGCAGGCCGCCCAGCATTGTTCGGTCATAAAATATGCTTAAATATGATATTTTAATTCATGCAGATATCGTATTTTTTATTAGCGAACAAATGCTCTATTGATTATTATATTGTGCCCAATATATATGTAGAAATGATTTCAAAAGTTAAAAGAAAAAAACGACTTCCATGCTATCAGTTGGAATCGAAACCAAAACATTCAGCGTCTAAGCCTTAGTCGTTATTTAGTGCTTCAGCTTTCATTGTTACTGCCTGAGCTATTGCCAGATGGATAAAAAAAAAAAAAAAGCTAAACATTAAGTGAGTTCAAGCTAAAATGTATATGTATGTATGATCAGAAATAAGTCAATTTACCTCTGCTAAGATTAACTGTTTTTATTTCAATTTTGACCCCTTAGCAGCTATTTCTACAGGCTAAAAATCAAATCGAAAGTGTTCCGAGGTTCAAATACTTTATATATCAAGTTTCAAGTCTGTAGACCAACTATTTAGAGGGGAGTTTGGTAAAGAATTTTCGCAAACAACCTGAGACAAAGTCACTTATATATATATATATATATATATATATATATATATATATATATATATATATATATATATATATATGTGTGTGTGTGTGTGTGTGTGTGTGTGTGTGTGTGTGCAAGAAAGTTTTCATTTTAAATTCTATGCAATTATGCAGAATGTAAAACCTATGCATAAAAAGAAATAAGCATAATAGTGAAATGAAACCAATCATCTAATAAAAAACCATAAAAAATAAATAAATAATTAATTAATGCTCGTTTTTCAAAGGAAACCCTCATGTAGTAGCTCGCATATCCATGACTGAGTATATTAAAATGTTTGTTTTAATAATTTTTAAATAGAAAAGGTAGGCTGTTAATATCAATCTCAAAGTGCAAAAACTGAACTTTATAGGTATATAGAAGATAGATTAAATAGTTTCATTATTTTTTTTATACTCACCTTGACTGCAATCATCTCCCATGTAACCGGTTCCTTTGCAGTCACAGACATTGTCACCAACACAGAGACTACCATGAAGACAAGGTCTTGTACAGACAGCTATATTTAAAAAAAGAGAAAAAAGTGATCATTAAATAATATTCAACTATTCTCTAGTTGTTAAATATGTGGGTATGAAAGTTAGTACATATAAGAGGTTGAAATATGGAATTTGAGAACAGAAAATACATCATATAGAGATGAAAGGTCAACAATGGCTGGGAATCAAAAATCGTAGAAACAGAAGTAGAAATACAAAAAAGGGGAAATTACATTATAGGAAACTAGTTCTGGTTGTGGATATCTGCCAGCAATATCAAAAAGTGACCGATAAGACGCATGTGTTTATATGAACTAACGAACCTTTTAATTAACCCATTATAATGTAATCTTTTATTCTTTGATTGTTAAGTAAAAAATGCAGAATAGTTACAAGACGTCCTCTCCTCTCCATAGTAAGAATAGATTTCTAACTAATATCTAAGTAATTATTATTTCAATACGGTCCGCATTCTGCAGGTTTACCGAAAATTCTGTAAATTTGTGAAAATTGGTAAAAGTTTGCAGTCTCGAGAATCAGTTATTGAATTTTCTCATTAAAAAGGGACACTGATAAGTGAAACAAGAAGAGTTGTCGAACATGTCTACATACACACAAATTAAAAATCATATGACTTAACAACCTACCCATAATCTAATTGTAACCGTAAAACACCTAACCCTAACATATATATATATATATATATATATATATATATATATATATATATATATTTATATATATAGTCTTATTTGTAGTATTCCGAATTTTACTGGATTTATATAATTCAGTAATCGTTCATATACCAATAAATTTTTAACCAAAAAGAGATGACTTAAACTGTAAGCTACAAAATTATCATATTTCATAATTGAGCATTCATATATTGTTTCAACAAAAACCAAGACTTCAAATAATGGGTTGATAGCAACAAATAGTGTATTTCATTGTTAGTTACAATTTTTTCAAGACTATTCGGACAAATCCAAACATTATGTCGTTTGAAAATTTCCTTGTTTTATTGTTAAAGTGTTTTTTATTCAGCAAGTCTGAAGAAAGGCCGTTCTTGTGAAAATTTTCAAACGACATAATGTTTGGATTTGTCCGAATAGTCTTGAAACATTGCAACTAACAATGAAATACACTATTTGCTGTTATCAACCCATTCTTTGAAGTCTTGGTTTTTGTTAAAACAATATATAAATTCATAAATTAAATTAAAAAAATAGAGAATGACAATTACATAAAACTTTATTTTGTTTTAGCAATCAGATCAATAAGGACGAAAATAAGAAAAGAGTAGGAAAGAACTTCTTTAGGCCATGACATTTCGAAGCTAAACCGGATAATGATTTTTACTATCTTGATAGCTGTCTGCTTTAATAGTTTCTTTCCCAGAACTGCTAGACTTTGGAACTCCCTTCCGGGTTCCTGCTTTCCCAACTGTATTAACATGCAAAAGTTTAAGTGTAATGTGAACAGACATCTTGCTGCTCAACTTCCTACGTAGCATCCCTGCAACTTATGGCCCCGATAGTAGCTAGCCTCCTACATCAAAGTGGCACTATACCTTGTTTGGGGTGAAAATGGAATTAAAAAAAAAGGATTAAGGTTATTTCATGGTTCAGTTTAGTGTTAGGTTTCCAGTGTTGCCACTCTGACATAGAGTTAGTGGTAAACTTAAAGAATGGTATTTATTTATTTATATATTTTTGTAAGAAACCAATACTAAAATCAAACAGAGTTTATAAAAAATGAAATTGAAATAGAGGTTATTTATAAATTAAATATTACTGTATAAATTGTCTTTTATATGACAGATAATTTGCACGGCGGACTAATTTGCGAAAATCAGAAAACAAATTATTACGGTGGATTATTTTGTCCTGTTACTGCTTACAAAGTCAAACAAAACTCATCGATAAAACTTAGTAGCCATATTTGGAGCTAACCACTTCACAGCCGACTTTCTGAAAATTTTGATTGCCCATAGAGTATAACTAGCAGGGCTACCCGGCGTTGCTCGGGACCGTATAAACAATGAAAAAACAAAAGCAGATATTGAACATATGTTTTATTTTTAGGGGAGAGGAATCTTTCATCTCTATGTATTATTTGTTTTATCTACCCTAGGACTGGTATTGTTCATGTTTTATCCCTAGCATAGGTAATTTACAGCATGTATATGAAATTGTTTTACCTTAGGGTGAAGAGAACAGGTAATATACAACATAATGTGTCTATATTACATCCCTGGCAACGCCTAGAAACCAGCTAGAACATGTATTTCAGTCAATCTATATTACATCCTGGGCTATGCCGGGAAACCAGCTAATCTCTATTTAGTGACTTGACCACCAAAATACCTCCCTAAGTGTGTCCTTTCTTTTGAACTTATTAGATATAGGTATCTAGAAATTTGTGTGAAATTTTGTTGAATGCATTGTTCACTATGATTTTCTTATTGTTCCACACAATATCAACTGTAGCGAAATAAAACAGTAAACTTAGTGTAGTGTAAGAATAAAGAGCAAAGGAAAAAATTAGAATCATATTCTGTAATTGCAAATCTAAATTTGCTAGCGTGTACCAGTATTTGCCAGGTTGCGGAAATTTGGAATTTATAACATATGTAGTGGCCTTTTCCTAGATACCTATTGCTAAAAATTATACTTTCATTTTGTTAGAAAAATCTCTCTTCGGATGCCCTGCATCATCCAAAATAAAAACAAATATCTTTATAATTGTTTCAGTACATTGCTACACAATGTGAAATTTTTTAACGTTTGTAAAAAAAAAATCATGAATGTGCTTATATTCCAAAAACGAAAATATCAGTGCACAGTATTGAAAGTTGCTCGGGACCGTACACATAATGAAAAAATTGATTATTCTTATGAGAGAGGAATTTTGTATGTTTATGTATCATTTGCTATTTCGAGCAAAAGAATATTTTACCTACATAAGACGGGTATTACACATATGAAATAATTGTATCTCACCTAGGGTAGGTAATTTACAGCATGTATATGCAAGGACAGGTAATATGCAACGCATTTATCTCATCAAATCCCAAGCGATGCCAGGTATTTTGCTAATATATATTCTCACCTAATTCATTCAATCCCGGACAACGCTGGGTGTTTTGCTAGTATATATCTCAATCAATCTCATGAAATCCTGGGCGACGCAAGGTATTCTGTTAGTATATATTTCAATCAATCTAATTCAATCCAAGGCAGCGCCAAGTATTCTGCTAGTATATATTTGCATCTATCTCATTACATCCCAGCTGACCATGTATTCTGCTTGCATACATTTGCATGTATCTCATTGAATCCAGGGTGACTCCTGGTAATCTGTAAGTATATATGTTGACGTATCTCGTTGAATCCCATAATTCTTGGATTGTTACACATTTCCACAATTTAACCGACATTATCGCTCACCTGTCTAAAATAATAACTTTAAGACATTGTCTTGGCTGGTATTCATTACAAATACATCATCAAAATAACTCACATTTAATCATTTTTCATAATTTTTTGATATGTTACTAATTTACACAACCATGTCACATGATTTAACTTACATTATTGCTTCCACTCTTACTAAAATAAAAACATTGATACATAGGCTATGGTATGTTACTAATTTCTGCTATCATTTTTCATGAGTAAATCCACGTTATCGCCCCCTTCTATCACTAAAATAATAACTTTTAGACATTGTATGGCTGGTTATTTCAATACAAACCCACCAACAAAGTAACTCACATTATATCATTTTTCATAATTCTTGCATATGTTACTAATTTCGACGATTGTTTTTAATGAAGTAACCCAAATAATCGCCACCTCTTGCTAAAATAATAACTTTCATAAATTGTCTGGTATATCTACTTCATAAATAAAGGATGGAGTATTGTTACCATATCTGGGTAGGAGCTGCTAGAAGCAGCTTATCCTGCCTCGACAGAGTACAAAATAGACTTCATAGCTTAGTGGGGAATACCCTTTTCTCTTCCCTGCAACCTCTTTCCCACGGAAAGGACGTTGCGAGCCTGTCTTTATTTTATCGTTAATTTAATGGCAAATGCTCGTCTGAGCTCCCATCTCTGCCCCCCCCCCGGTAATCTTTCACGAAAAACACTCGTCTAGCTGAAACCACTGTCAATAATTTTTCCTACTCTTTGACTGTGCTTAAGTCAAAACGTAGATTCCATGAACAAAGCTTCTTTCTTAAAACAGCACGCATGTGGAACTCTGTTCGGTTTGTCTGTTTCCCACCTGACTACAACTTGATTGTCTTCAAGTCCAACATAAACAAATTCTTGACGAACCGCCCCCTTAAGTAATCGAATCTACCAAATGTCCATTAATAACGATTACTACGATATTATCCCATTGATTACTGTACACCCAATAACCCTTACCCTGGAGTGGCCTCCGGACCTTGATAAGTGGTGACCTCTATGTAACACCCCCCTCCAAAAAACGATATATTTAAAAAAGTCAGTTTGTCGACTATATCTTAACAAGCGCCGAGTTTTTCTTATGGGTGTTTTATGGCTTATGGTCCTACTAACCTTAAGTGCGGGAGTGGTTTCCAGTGATTCTAGAGTAAGCTTTTCTTTTTTTAAAATATCTTTTAAACCTGAAACAAGCGACCCTTTTCCTGAAAAATAAACAAAGGCTTTCGTTAAGAGGCGCCCTTCTTTGTTTACAAAGCCATTCAACGGAAGTGACGTCAGACGAATTTTAAGGTACGGATGACCCACACTGTGTATAATGTTACCATTTTTTTAAGCAAATATAAAACTAGAAGATTTATTTAAACAGTCTTTATTTGAATTTTTATAAGAAAATTATAACCTTTATAATACAAATATCTTTATAAACTGTATTTTTTTTTCAATCAAACATTAGAGTTGTTGATAATTATTTTTTACATCAAACATAAAAATATAAATGTTATAAAAATATTTATGAACTGTTTTTTCCAACGAGGTTTTGTTAAAAAAAAAAGTCATGAACTGTTTTTTAATATATTACGAACTGTTCATTATTATTTTTATATAAAAAAATAAACTTTATTGGGGGGGAAACAGTGCATAAATATTTTTATAACAGTTCTATTTTTATGTTTGATGTGAAAAAATAATTACCAACACCTGATGTTTGATTTGAAAATAAGAAAAAGAAAAAACAGTTCATAAACATATTTAATTATAAAGGTTATAATTTTGTTATAAAAGTTCAAATGAAGACTGAATAAAACTTCTATTTTTTATATTTGCTTTAAAAAAAAAAGCCATATTATATACAGTGTTGATCATCCGTACCTTTAAATTTATCTGATGTCACTTCCGAATGGCTTTGTAAACAAAGAAGTGCGACCCTTAACGAAAGCCAAAACAAAAATTTTACAGTCTTTTGTTTGACGAAATCAGTTGAGTGAAAATTGCGTTCCATTTTATAACGATTTTACAATCAAGTGACCTGAAGCTGTTTTGACTCACAAATGAGCGAAAGAGAGCATGAAAAAGATTCAAAAGGATAGTGCAAGATAGCGTAAAAATAAAGAGGGGGGGGGGGAGAAGCTCAAACATTTGATTTTCCCGCCCTTTTTCGTGTCAGTTTAAGCGCGTTACGTAACATTTTGTTTGTCTGTGCGTCACTGTAATCTCATACATATATTAATTTAACGGGTCACCGTGTTCAAGTCTATACGTATCAACCCTCCTCCTCCTCCTTATATGCCCCATCCCCACATTATTGGTTTTAAGTCCTCAAAAGTCATTCATTGTAAGCAACTCATTAAGTGTTGGGAGCAACTAATTCAGTGACGAGAGATAAACTGACTTACAAGCCAAGGAGTTGGGGTTTGCAGCAGAAACAAATGGGACTTTTTTCTTCCTCGGATCAATGACTCTCCCCTGTGCTATTCGGCCACATCTTGACCAGGTTTGAAGAAGAACAACTCAAACGGAACGGACCTCCTTTTCTTCTCTCTCTCTCTCTCTCTCTCTCTCTCTCTCTCTCTTCACCTCGGTGTTATCTCTACGGTATCGACGATTCCACTGGAATAACTACCGCGATAATAATACCAGGTGCCGTAGTCCAGCTTTCTACAAGGAAAATACAACATTCTCCCCAATAAACCTTTTCTGTGACCTTTTATGAAGTTGTTGCGTTTGTCATTTCAGAAGCTTGTATTGAATTATTTATTTTATTAGGGTGTGCCCTAAAAGCATTAAAGCTTAATTTCTTTTTTCATAGATTTAAACATCGAAAAAGTTTCATGACATATATATATATATATATATATATATATATATATATATATATGTGTGTGTGTGTGTGTGTGTGTGTGTGTGTGTGTGTGTGTGTGTGTGGATGACTATAATGCTCCTTATCTTGAGTTGAGCATATTGGGAAGTGATACACGAATTGCCATTAGCGTATTAAACAAATCGAGCTTAGGTATTTCGGACGATGTCAAACCATCGTTAATTCACTACTCGCAAAGCAGCCGCCGAATAGCGTAATGGTTAGAGGTCTTGACTGTTGTACGGGCGGTCGGGTTTCGATCCTGGCTTGAGGTAGTTGCCTGTCTAGCCGCACTGATGAGCTGTGATACAGCGAAACATTATTGCATGTGGATGACTATATATATATATATATATATATATATATATATATATATATATATATATATGTATGTATATATGGGAATGCTGAGATAAATTATGTATAATGCCAAAATTTATTGTTTGACAAAGAAGTACAGATAATTGACTTGCCTTGACAGAGTATAAAATAGACTTCATGACTTAGTGGGGATGCCCTTTTCTCTTTCCTGCAACCTTTCTTCCGCAGAAGAGACAGTGCGAGCCTGTCTTTGTTTTATCGTTATTTCCATGGCAAGTGCTCCAATCTCTGGTCCACCCTCGCCAATCTTTCACGATAAACACCCGTCTATCTGAAACCACTGTCAGTAATTTTCCCCACTTTTTATCTGTGCCTAAACCAAAACGTAGATTCCATGAACAAAGCTTCTTTCTTAGAAGTGCACGCCTGTGGAACTATCTTCCGTTTGCCTGTCTCTCACCTAACTATAACTTGAATGTCTTCAAGTCAAACATAAACAAATTCCTGATGAACCGTCCCCTTAAGTAAGACACTTTATCAAATCTCCATTACTAACGATTACTATGATACTATCCCATTGATTACTGTACACGCAATAACCCTCTTTTTCTTTTCTTTTTTTTATTACATTTTCACCCCAAACAAGGCACGTTGCCACTTTGGTGAAGGGGGCTACTATCAGGGGCAACAACTACTGGAGTACTATGTTGGGATTTGGGCAGCAAGTTCACGTTACACTTGAACTTTTGCATGTCAGTACAGTTGGGGAAGCTGTGGCCTGGAATGGAATTCCAGAGTTTAGCGGTTCTGGGGAAGAAACTACTGGAGTAGAAAGATCTTTTACATCTAGGGATCTCTACTGTGTGAGGGTGGGATTTAGCTGCCTTTCGGGTTTGTCGAGGGTGTCTACGTCGTGGGGGCACAAGTGTCTGCAGTTCGCCAGAGCATTCACCATTGAAATACTTGTAGAACAGGCGGAGGGATGCAATATTACGTCGATGGGACAGAAGCTGAAGCTTAGATGCCAGTTCAGGGCCTATCAGATATCCCCAAGTGGCTTCCGGGCCTTGATAAGTGGTGACCTTCATGTAAAAAAAAAAAAAGAATTATTAAGGTCTTTTCCTTGACCTCTGGATTTTCAATAAATGGCTTATCTCATCAGAGGAAACGTTGTTTGCAAAATAGATATGTGTAATAATGAATTTTGCTTATTGGCACATAGATTGGAAATTCAAATTGAGGTGATAATATATTTTTACACTATCAACTCAATTTTAATTTTCAATCTATATGCTGATAAGCAAATTCATAATATAAAAAATAACAATAAAAATATTAAATACAAAAAGTAACATCGTTTTTCATGCTTCAAAAACCCCTCATAACCTTTAAATCATTATATATATATATGAAAAGTTAAGAACAACATCGGTACCGTCAGTTTCAAATCCAAAAGGAAGAAGGGAACTTGTGACCGCCCTTTATAGACTCTCTTCAACAGATGCACTTTTTGATAAGCACTGAAGTTTTATTTGTAAATAAATACCAAGGAAAATACAACACATGAGTATCAAAGTAGACGAATCTTCCAAACGTACTTGTCGTGTAGCAGAAAATGTGTGTAGTAGCAGAAAATGTAGAGTTCATGTGTCTCTCTCTTCCTTTAATAGCGTCTCGAAAGTGTCCTTAGAACTAAATTTTGTTGCTAATAAAGTGTGAGCTGAATAATTCAAAAGTAATAAATAAAATAGTAAATATATGAAATAGTTTGTGAATTTTCTGTACGATATTAATTTTATCCCGGTCTGTCTCCTATAGGGGAGGGAGGAAAGAAGACATTCGAAATACGTCTGCTTCGCATTACAGACAAAATCTATGAGAAGAGAGAGAGAGAGAGAGAGAGAGAGAGAGAGAGAGAGAGAGAGAGAGAGAGAGTATGAGCTCTCTTTCCTTGCCACGTTCATTAACCGACTGCAAGATTTGCTATTCCGTATTTTATTTGCTTAATAATTTCTGGTATTTCTTTATATCTCAAACACTTGAACTGTTTAATGTAATTTACCTTGTTCACAGTTGTCACCTGACCAGCCCTTGCAACAGACTTGTATGGTAACATTTTTCAGTTCCATGACTTGTTCTGGTACCACTTGGTCCCTGAAAGTTAAAAGGCATCATGTAATTTTAATAGATTTAAAAAAAATAAAATTCATTCACTGTACCATAATTTGTTCGACATTATTGTGATAATTAATTTATATGTTAAATTCCCTTTTCCATCTCCCCTCTCTCTTTCACACACACGCACACACATTATCTTTTTTAAATAACGGTTGACATAATGGTAATTAAATTACTTTATTAGTAGCAGCCTTGTTAGATCAGTTGATAGAGCACTTAACGCCAATCACCGGAGTCTGGATTCTGAATCATGGCACGCAGAGTCACACTGATAAACTGTGGACGACGAAACATGTGTCTGTGGATAACTATAGCTAAAAGCTGACTGCTTTACATTACAACAATATCTCTTCTAAGGAAAACAACAAAGAATTTTTTCACGTAAAACTAGACATTGCAATCGGTTTTGACACATCTGTATCGACTTTAGTTATCAGCATATGGAAAACGTTGTAGCTGTTCCATGTTGAGTTATGTGTGGATATGAGAGCGCACGCGCACGTGTGTGTGTTCGATGGCAATAATAAAGAATGAATACATTAGGATGTGGTTGTTTGATGTAATTATGGCTGGGTGTTTACTGCTTGTTAACATTTGTAGAATTCATAAAGAACGACTTATTTTTGCTTGCGGAGAAATGTCCCTGCTAGGTGATTTGGTTACGCTTTGTCCAATCAACTTGCTGAAAGGGATTTATTTCTATCTGTCTCATGAAGAACTGCTTCAGTCCCTTGGGAACTCACAGTTGGTCAGCTGAAATAATCCTGAAACCAACCAGGAAATGCGTCCTCTTTCTCTCTACTGTCCCCATGCACTGGACGGTCAATCATCGACTATCTTTGCCCGATGGTAACTGACAAACTTTATGGGACTCAAAGAACTTTCTTTCCTGTCTTCACTTGGGTACGATTCAACTTTCTTTCATCTGTACCGAATGGTGTAGGTAATTGAATAAATCCTTTCTTATAACAACACATTTGGTTCATGTACACCAGAAGCCTTGGACTACAAGTGAATACCAATTTCTTTTTTTCATTTTACTGCAGTCGAAGTTTTTAGAAATCAAAAGGCCCTTCCTGGGATTTCTATTTAATACATAGATATTTGAATATACTATTAAAGTCCTTCTTTATCTCTGAAATGTTGAGTTAGTAAAGATGTTAAGAACATTAATTTTTCTCCTCCTAATATACCAGTTCGCTATGTTATAATACTTATATATTTAGTAATGTTGTATAGTGGATGAGATATTGTTCTTATAACGGGATCAGATAAAAACGTATAAATTGTATGCGTTATTGTTTACCAAGAGAATATGATATCGACGTATAAACTGAGTCATGTTGTATCAGAGAGTTATCACACGGTATATATTACAGTTCATATAAATAAAGTATCATTTTTTTAGGAGAAGAATGATATATGCTTCATACCTTTCTTTATTCAAGAGTACTTGTATCTTTACTGCCGAGCTCCGTGATGAAACATAAAATGACCAACGCCATAGCTAATTGATATCTCTGTTCTTTTGTTGTAAAACAACTGAACAGCACTTTATATTTTTAAAATATAAATTTATTTCAGCTGTCTCAAATGGTCTTCACAAAGTGTAAGGCTTCCACAAAGCAAATTTCAAGATGGAGTATTTTAGTTGTCTTTATCAAATCTGTCTCAACCAAGCCGATCACTCCAAAAATCACCCTCTTCATGTTCTCCACATTCAGTTAGAATTTAAAAAAAAAGTAGAAACAAGATCGCGAAAGGGCATCTATATGAAACGAAATAAAATCAACACGAAAACATACGTTGCGAAATTGCCTTACATCGAAGATTAAAACATATGTAAAAAAAAAGAATATATATATATATATATATATATATATATATATATATATATATATATATATATATATATATATATAAAAAATAAAAAGGAAAAGTTTACCATCGGACTTTGCAGTAGGAAGTTTCGATTTCCTTCCCAAGAATCGTCATTTCCGGATTCGCTTCTGCCTCCGAACACAATTTATAGTTGACGATTTTGCTCTTGACAACATTCTTCGTTACGTTCTGTAACTTTTCAACCGTTTCCGTGCAGAAATGGCTGCAAGAAAATAGAAACGAAAGTGATAGATTTCAATTATATTTTTGTAAACGCTCAAAGACAAAAAAGAACGAACGTCTATGATTTATTTTATGAAAATAAAAAATGACAAACAAAATTTTTCTTCGCCAATGTTCGCACTAATATGCACATAAAAAATAACGTCTTAATTGGTATATATATATATATATATATATATATATATATATATATATATATATATATATATATAAAAGAAAACGTCTCAAACTGGAAAAAAAAAAAAAAAAACGTATTAATCTGTTTTTAAAAAGAAAGAAAACAGAAAGAAAACGCCCCATGAAAAATTAAAAAAGAAAAAAAAAATGTATCAGTCGGGTTTAAATAAGAAAAAAAAAGAAAGAAAACGTCTCATTATGGAAATATAGTAAAAGATTTCTTTCTAAATTTATTTAATACGGTGAGAAAGTGAGAGAATCTAACTTGCAATTTCCTTTTTACTTTTTCCTAAATACTTTGAATGGTTTCAGCCAACAGGTTTTTATCATTTGTATGACGGAACAAATAAATGCACATTGGTCTTTATTGATACATTTAGGCAGTATTTCTCTCTTATGCATGTTTCGTTGAACAGTAGCCATAATTCCTGTTTGTTCATCAATCTTTTCCATTTAGTGGGTCAATGTTCGAACGTTCTGTTCGAGTGTAAAAAAAGAAATTCGTCGTAGCCGTGAACGTTTGCAACTTCCATGAGTTCTTTTTACACTCAAAGAGAATGTTTGGACATTGGCCCGCCAAATGGAAAAGATGGATCTCAGGAGAAAACAATTAGTCTTTCTTGTAGAGTGAAAGATTATTTACTTACTAAGAGTTTCTACACGAGTCCATATTTACCCTCATTCCCACAAGGGCAACGTTAGACACGCTATCATATTTTTATGTGCTGGATATCCAGCTCCCCAAAACGGGATACTTTTGATAGGACGAAAATAAAGATACTCTAACTGAGGACAGAACAAATGCTACACATTGAATTATTTATTTGCAAAAATATGAAATACATTTTAATAAATCAGGCACAAAACTATCAAAGTGTGGGGACTGATAGTGGGATCTGTGGCCAGCTTCTATCTGTTTTAGTCTTAACTAGATCAATTCTGATCTATATGTCCATGCATCACCATTTTTTACTAATTTTTTCACCATCCGTATATCACTTTTACTTCAAGTCACCACAATACCATATTTATTGTGTGGGCTCTACTACCTAATGTTGAAGTACTCAACAGAGCCAACATGGACAGGATATATAGCGACCACACAGCTGCGATGGACTGAAAACAACCGCATCCCCAAATTCTATTCTATAGAGAATTGGAAAATGGGTACAGAAAAATTGGTGGACAGAAACTCTGCCACAAGGATATGATAAAGCACCACCTAAGCACAATGAATATGAACATTAAAAATTAGGAAGAGCTAGCAGGAGATCGAAGTTGCTGGCACAGCAGCCTTCACAAAGGAAAGACAGAAATAGAGGTAAAAATAAAGGCCAAATCTGAACAAATGCAGGGAGGCATATAAAGCTTCCTCCCAGTGCAACCAGGGCAGGCAATCAATCGATTTGATTTAAAAATGAGCGATTTCACCGATTTTGATTATAATTTAAATATGAGAGAGTAAAACATTCGTTGATCACCATTCAATCCCAGGCAACATCGGGTCTCCCTGCTAGTTTGTCTATAAATATACAATTTCATCACTTTGATCCCAACTTGAAGACCAGACGAATCATTATCAACAATTACTTAATTATTATTTTTTTACCCACTAGGAGTTTTCACGCAAGCCATTATTAATGGTTGCTCAGTGGTGTTCCTTGGAGTCTGGGTGACAACAACTTTACCCAGATTTCCTACATTCTCCTCATCTTCCGATAACTATTACACATCATCTCTCTCTATATAAATAAAATGAACTCATTTTTTTCCCGTCTGATTTTGACATTAATAGGATTAAAAATCAAGATATTTCATGCAAATATAATATGCACAAACGGCAGAACAATATCTGAGGTGTGTTATAGGCTTATTATTTCTCAAATTCCTCGATAATCTTAGATTTCTATACTTTTTCTGCTGAGAAGTCACGGCCAAAATCGGTTAAGATCAATGGAAGTGGTAAAATATTTTCTCTCTAATAAATTCCTCCTCCCCCTGCCACCACTTAACACCGTTTAGGGATCGTTCACAAGGAACAGTTGAGAAGAGAACACCGGTTTGGCTTCGTAGTTCTTTCATGTGAAGTTATTTAAAATCACTAAACTAAGCTGCAGTGCTCTGTGGCGTAGTGGTTAGCGTGCTGGACAATTCACATTATATTTTCACATTCGCGCCGACCTACCGTAGTCGTTTTTTTTTTTTTTTCCTAAACAACTGGAATGGACTTTTCTTGGTGGCCGAACTGTTAACGTTGCAGATGTTTTTTTTTTTTTTTTTTTTTTTTTCACACTTTATTTTCCTACTTTTACTCATGACTCCGGGTTTGATCCTTCCTACTTACCTACCATAACATTTTTTAAAACTCCACCCCCCGTCCCGGAAACAAACACTTGGGCAACGCCGGGTACCCCCGCTAGTTTTATGATAAAATAGCAAACGTTTAATGTTGACCTCTCTCTTGCAATGAACATTGGTCTTTTCTGGAATTTAGATAATAATAAATCTTCTCAAAGCTCCAACACTCTCCAAAACCTAATAGTGAAGATCTGGTAGATACTCTACTGCTGTCTTTCCATTCTTTTTGACCCTTCACTACTACTACATGCGTTTATTATTATTATTATTATTATTATTATTATTATTATTGGCTCTATTATTATTATTATTATTATTATTATTATGATTATTATTGGCTCTATTATTATTATTATTATTATTATTATTATTATTATTATTATTATTGGCTTTCACACAGGTCATCAAAGAGCTCTTCTTGAAAACAGCCTGTGGTGTTCCCTGGAAGCTGAGTGACAACAAGTCCCCCCAGATTTCAAGTACTCTCCACCTCTTTAGATAAAATTTGCAAATAAACTTGCATCATCGCAGCAGCCGCTTGCTATTGATTTCCCGTTGGTAGTTGCGATTGGTCCTCACTGGAATTTGAGTGGCAATAAGCCTCCCCTAGGTCCCAGTTCTCTTCACAAACATCCAGCGGAAGTCTGATCAGTGCTCTCTCCTCGGTCTTTCCTTCCTCCTTGACTCTACTTGGCTATTCAGTCTCACTCCTTTTTTGGGGGATGAGGGCAGTTATGAGGTAATGAGGGATGGGGTGGGGTTAGAGAACATATACATACATGCTTTAATGTTCTTGGTTCCATGTAGAGCTTCATGTTTTGCCTCTGCAGCAGTTTGTCTGGCCCGTGTTTGTGGCTCATGTGTTAATCTCCATATTAAAGTGTTTTCCTTAATATTTCAGCTGTTTTCATTATTGTTGTCCATTGTATTTTTCCAGTCATTCTTCTGATTCCAATTTCCCCCATTCTTTTTTCAAAGTTTTTCAGGATTGTTCCTAGTACTCCTGTTATTATAGATATTATTTTGATTTTCTTCATCATCCATATCCCTTTTATCTCTCTGGCTAGCTCTGCAGATTTGCTTAATTTCTCCTTTTCCTTGATATTCATCCTGTGGTCAACTTGAACAGCAAAGTCTACGATTTGACAGGACTTTTCTTTTTTGTTAATTACGAGGGGCGTGCAATAAGTAATGTCCCTGACCCACTTCCCATAGCAGTAGAGCAACGAAACTTGGATCAGTTATTAGTCTTTCTCTACATAGGAACCACCCAGAGTTATGCATTTTTCCCATCGTTTGATGCAGCTCTGGAGATCGTTTTTGTAGAACACCCCAGGTTGGTCCTCCAACCACGACGTGACTTCAGAAATCAAGGCTGCATCATCTGGGAAACACTTTCCTTTCCAAAACAACTTCATGGCTTGGAAGAGGTGAAAGTCAGAGGGTGCAAGGTCAGGAAAGTAGAGAGAATGGGGGAGGATTTCATAACCACACGCCCGTGCTTCTGATCTGGCGACATGCGAGTTGTGGACCAGAGCGTTGTCCTGCAGGAGGAGGGTACCTTTCTGATCTTGCTCCCTTTTGATTTTGATAGCTTCCCTTAATTTCCTCAAAAGTGAAGCATAATAGGCTCCTGTAATTGTGGTACCCTTTGCCAGGAAATCTGTCATCACTACTCCATCCTGGTTCCAGAAGACTGTGAGCATGACCTTGCCAGCGGAGGGCTGCACCCTTGCCTTCTTTGGAGGTGGTGAGTCTAAGTGCTTCCACTGCATTGACTGAGCTTTGGTCTCTGGATCATAGTGATAGACCCAGGTTTCATTCTGTGTAATCAGTCTTTTGAAAAACTTTGACTCATCTTCTTGGCACATCTCCAAATTCATTCTTGAGCACTCAACGCGTTCTCGCATCTGGAATGGTGTGAGCAACCTGGAAATCCATCTGGCAGACACCTTATGCATATGCAAATGGTGATTGATGATAGTTTCCACAGACCCTGTACTAATCTTTACATCTTGGGCTATTTGGCGAATAGTAATGCGCCGATCTTCCAAAATGGCAGCCTCAACTTGACGGACAGATGCCTCATCAATGGCAGAGGGGGGGGGGGCGACCAGGTCTGGGAGCTGTTTCCACAGACTTCCGGCCATGTTTGAATTCACAATGCCAGCGTTTTACAAGGTCATATGATGGGACATTATCGCCATAAGTTTCTTTCATTTCATCAAAAGTCTCCTGTGGCGTGCATCCTTTCAAATACAAAAACCGGATCATTGCTCGACATTCAACAGGCTGACTCAGTTCAAACACCTGTAAAACAGAAACCACAATTAGTTCAGAGCTGTAATTTGCCACATAACCCTTAGAGATATAAATCATTGCACATGCGCAATTTCAGCTAGATGAGACAACTGGAAGTGGGTCAGGGGCATTGCTTATTGCATGCTCCTCGTATTATGACATCCGGTCTTCTTGCTTGAATGTGTTTCTCAGTTTGTATTATTATTATTATTATTATTATTATTATTATTAGTATTAGTAGTAGTAGTAGTAGTAGTAGTAGTAGTGGTAATAATAGTTTTTACATAAGCCTTTATCAGTGTTTTCTCACTGACAATGACACAAGGTGTCTCTCCTGGAGTCTGATTAATAAAAAGTCTCTCCAGATTTCCAGCATCCTCCATGTCTTTTGATAACTACTGCAAATGATTTTGCATTATCGCAAAAGCTAATTACATTCAATTTCTTGCTGGTAACAATAACAAAACGAAATTTTTGACTAGTTAAGGGTAAAGATTAATTCATTAGTTTAAAGGTTATTTGGTTTTGACTTTGAAAATCCGCCAGAAAAACTTTATATATTAGAAAAATTATGTGAAGTTCTAGTGAAAATAAAAAAGTTCTTTCTTTTTTTTTTAGGTTGAGATCATCAGATTACTTAGTGTGTGTTAAGGAGGGAGGGGCGTTGGTAATCAAAGCAATTTTTAAAAGACAAAAACAGACAAAGATGATAATTTGATTTCGAATACAACAATGCGTCTGAACTAAAACTCTTAATCAAGTTACAATTTTCGTCTCAATTTACGTGCCGCCACGCGAGGACAAAGTTTGGGTATATATATATATATATACCGAGCAAATTAGGCACAAGGCCGATTTTTAATATGAGGATTGAAGGGGAAATGGGGTCAACTCTCCGGGGAGTAGGAGAGTGACAATAGGTAATAAGCAATGGAGAAATCATGACAGAATCTCCCCTCATAATCGGTCTTGTTTGAGTGGATTAACCATTCCACATTGTGAACATTGAAGTCTCCACATACGTGAATGTTAGCTGACGGATAAGCAGATAGGACATGGCCAATTTGCTCAGATATGCTTTTAAAGATAGTAACTCTGCTGTTGTGGGGGCGATAGAGAGTCAATATAAACGCAGTAGTGTGAGCAAGTGCAACCCGAAAGCACATATAGGTAAATTAGGATCTTGTCTGAAGATGTCCCTACCACATGGAAATCCATCTTTAATATAGGCACATATTCCATGCCCATGGTGATCTTGGGGGTCAGATTTGGAAGTTAAGTTAGAGTATCATTTACAGAAAAAGATAAACAAATAAATAAAATAAAATATTGGTTGGATGTTGTGTGTACGTCTGACAGATATATTAGCGGGGGTGGGGAGAGATGGCATTGTTTTAGCCAACGTGTTTGAATTGATGCCAGTTTGCCGAAGGTCACTTTCAAAATAACTTATTTTATTTTATTTATTTTTGTAAAAAGTATCTCAATTATTTAAAATTCAACATTTATTCTTTATACGTTTATACGTTTATGCCCTTTCTCTTATCTTTATATGTCCAGCGTCTTTGTAATCGTACGTTTTAATTTTTTTATAATCTCAATCGCATAACAAAAATAGATCTAATTTATACGAATATTTTTATTTTTTTGTAAATTTACATACTAGTTCAATCATAAGTCCTCGATTCACCCTTCACTGTAGTAGTTCCTAGATACCAGAAAATATTTTACTCTAATGGCTTTTACTCTCGGGCTACTTGTCTTTGAAATTCATTTCAACATGAAGAAATTTAAATGTAAAGTGAACAAATTGCTACCTAATTCGCCCTTCTCCAAATTGACCCTTATAAAAGTAGACTCTTATGCATTTGCAGAAACACGCTTTGCCTGGACTGAAGAAAAGTTACAAGAAAAAAAAAAGAAAAATATATTGTTGATTCTTGTAAATAAATAATAATTCATCGATTAAGATGTTGAACCTCAGATGAAATCAATTTTTGAGACTATCAGCTGTTTTTATATTCTGATCAATGCATTTCGATCTTGGACCTCGTCATTGAACAATATTTATAAACGGAGCGTTCTTTTGTATCATATTTGTATTA
>NC_136506.1:32354166-32469166 GCF_053919585.1 Euprymna scolopes
GTTCTTCTTTAAGATATTTTTTTTTAAATGTATTTTATAAATAAAATATGTAAAGGCTGTTTGGGAGTCTTCACTAAAAGCGAGACTGAAACCGAATGTTGGATGGGTCTCGGGCTATTTATATAAGGTCAGATTCTTCACGCTTTTGTTTGTTTTCACAAGTTCACAGCTGAAGCAAATAGTTGGGAAGTCAGGTGTGCATTTACTTCAGAAAATAAATCGATTATCGATTAAAAAAGAAAGAAAAGAAAAAGAAGAAAAAGAAACTATAATCCAATCAGGTTTAGAAGTGTTTGATAACTTTTGATGTTTCGTATTGATTTCTTCTTTCGGTTGTTTGAAAAATACGTTTATTTTCTGTGCGAAATGGTGACCGCAGAATCGGGTATTTGTTTTGTAACAAGGACTCCGATCATAGCAGTATAGACGCTGTGGTTCAACTACAGAAATGCTTTTAAAAAATTTTTCTAATGAATGGTCATATTTTATCAAGGCCAAATGCCACTCGATGATAAGAGTTAAAGAAATTGAATGATAACTAGTTGAAAGGTTAAGAACCTCATGAGAGGATTGGATTTGAAGACCACTATGTTGCAATCTATAAGAAAGCAGATCCGCGGCAATGTGTTTCATTTGTAAGAATATAGAAAATAATGAAATTAATCTCGAGAAAATTCCGACAACATGGCTTTCATATGCGGACATAGTTTTTTTAATCGTATTTCGTAAAAAAAATTAGAATGATTGTGATAATAATTTATATCGATTATGGCCGATATAGATATAACTACTTGTACTCACTAGGAGTTTTCACACGGGCCATGGTGTTCCCTAGAGTCTGCGTGAGAACCAGTCTCCTCAGATTCTAGTATTTCCCACTTCTATCGATAACCTTTGCAAATGAATTTGCGTTATTGCAACAGCCGCTTGCCATTAATTTCTCGCTTGCAATGACCATTGGTCTTCACCGGAATGTGGGTAGCAATAAGCTTCTCCAAGGCCACAGCCCTCTTTGCACTCATCCAGCTTTTTCTCTTCTCGGTCTTTACGTCTTACATCTGACTATTTGATAAGATGCTAGTCAATGTCGACACAACATATTTTTTGAGGGGGTGGGCAGAGGATAATTAACTTATATTTTTGGGACTTCAGTTTTCTTTGTTCCATGTGGTGTTCCTCTATCTTTTTGTTTTACTTCTTTCGCAGTTTCTATGTGTTCTCGCTTTTCAACATTAGCATATGTTGTATAATCTCAGTCTTCCCCTTGATTCCGATTTCTCTTAATCTTTTTTCTTAGTTCTTTGGCATTGTTCCTAATATTCCTATAATTATTGGTATTATATTGGCTTTCTTCATATTCCATATTCCATTCTGTTCTCTGGTAAGTTTCTGTTTGTTTTCCATATGGGTCACTACTTATCAAGACCTAGAGGCCACACGAGGATAAGGGTTAATGAGTGTACAGTAGTCAATGGGATAATGTTGTAGTAGTGGAAATTTGGTAAATTGGATTACTTGAGGTGGAAGTTCAACAAGAATTTGTTTGCTAAATTGTAGTCAGCTCGAAAGCAGGCAAACGGAAAAGAGTTCCACAGGCGTGCAGTTCTAAGAAAGAAGCTTACTTCATGGAATTTACATTTAGGTTTAGGCACACATAAAGAGTGTGGGAAATTATTGATAGTGGTTTCAGCTAGATGAGTGTTTTTTGTGAAAATTTGGCAAAGGGGAGAACATTGGAGCTCCTCAAATAGCACTTGCTATGACAATAGCAATAAAGCAGAGACAGGTTCGCAATGTCTCTTCTGTGGGAAAGAGGTGCAGGGGAGAGAAAAGGGCATCCTCTACTAGGTTACAAAGTCTATTTTGAACTCTGTCAATGCAGGATAAGGTCTTTCTCGCAACTCCTACCCTGATGTGGCAACAGTACTCCATCCTTGGATGTAGGTAAAGAATTGTATCAGCAGTGAGATATTTAATGGGTGGTAGAATGATCCCACCATTTTTCCAGCAATTTTAATGACAGACTTGATGTACATGTTCCATTTCAGATCAGCAGTAAAAATCAAGCCCAGAAGCTTGTCAAAACATGGAGCCTCCCCAAATCGAGGGCCATTCATTTCAATTGATGCCAGATGGGGATCAGAGCATTGATGATGTAAAGATAGAAGCTTGGTTTTAGTTGCATTAAAAGTAACCAGCCACCTCTTTCCCCATTGTACCACATGCTCAAGATCAGAGGAGAGAGAATCAGAGAGAACTTGGTCATTTACGACCTTTGATGTGCTGCCATAGATGCTAATGTCATCAGCATAAATGTCTATGAATGATCTTAAGATGTGGTTTGGAAGATCATTAATGTAGATAAGGAAGAGAGTTTGGACCAGAATGGACCCCTGAAGGACTTCAGCATTAATACTATGAGCTTGTGATTTCTGCTTATCAACCACTACTCTCATGAACCTATCAGAAAGAAATGATTTAATAATTGAGAAGACATTTCCAGCTATACCGAAGCTGGAGGCTTTTGATATGTCAAGACAATTGCCCTAGAAAGGAAGCCTCTGTCAAGAGATTCGATAATCCCATAACTCTTAGCACATCTGCTGTAGATCTAGCAGAACGGAAACCATATTGCATGCCATTAAGAAGGTTATTTTTGCTGAAGTGGTTGACTACTTCTCTATTTAACACATATTCCAGCAACTTACTCATGATGCACAGGAGACATATTGGTATGCACTGAGAGGAAGATGTTCGATCATCTGAATTCTTAAATACAGGGCATACTGATGAAATTATCCAGGCTGTTGGGAAGTAATTCTCCTTAAGATAACGTTTAAACAGTTTTGTAAGTATGGGCGCTAGTTCTGGTTGAAGCCTTTTCAGCACTATAATTGGAATACCGTCAGAGCCAGTGGCTTTACTGGATTCATAATTTTTGATTAGCTTGGCAACATCATGCACAGGTATTTGTATGTTGCATAGCGTGTTTTCTGATACAGGTGGAAATACTGGGGGGGGATTGACGGCCTTGGTTGCATAGAATAGAGTTAGTTGCAAAGTTCTTGGCAAAGAGTTTGGCTTTGTCTGATGCTGACAAGATTACCTGAAGTCCATTGATGACAGTTGGGATAGAGCACACTCTTCTGTGCAGGACCTATTTGCTATTTGCCAAAACTGGTGGGAACCAAGCCACTCTTCAGCTACTTTGGACTTAAGAAACTGAGTTTACAACTCTCTTGCGTTCTTTATTACGCTTTTACAGTAGTTGCTGACAGTTCTGAAAGTGGCTTTACTCTTAGAATATCTATTACGTTGGAAGCAATGGAAATAGTGATTTCTGTGCACAATGGTAACAGCACATTGCGGAGAAAACCACGTTGTTAGGTTTTTGCTGGAATTTTTAGAAACCGTCTATACCTACAATTAATCATTCCATCAGATCTGACACTATAGAGGACACATTTTTTAAACATGGAACGAAAAGGTGATATCTGATATAAATGTAGGAAGCTATCCCAGTCAGCCATAGAGTATCGATATACTGTATGAAGGCGAGGTCAGTCTGAAGACTTCTTACATTTTGTTTTTATCTTAACTGATATAACTGAGTGGTCGAAAAATCCCAGTGGAGACAGAATGGAACATGAACATAGCTTGGGGCAAGTTGTGAAAAAAAGGTCTAGGAGACTTGCATATTGACCGCCAGTGTAAGGTACATGGGTGGGTTCGTGAACAATCTGGGTGAGGTCATAAGCAATGGAGAAATCGTGACAGGACCACCCCTCATCATCTGTCTTGAGTGGATTAACCATTCCACATTGTGAACATTGAAGTCTCCACAGACATTGAATGTTAGCTGAAAGATGAGCAGACAGGATGTGGTCAGTTTTATTAGATATGCTCTTAATGATAGTAACTTCACTGTTGTGGGGGCGATAGAGGTCAAATATAAACGCAGTGGTATGAGCAAGTGCAATCTAGAAGCACATATAAATTAGGATTTTCTCTGGAGATGTCCCTACCACATGGAAAGCCATCTTTAATGTAGGCACATATTCCATGCCCATGGCGATCTTGGGGGGGGGGGTCAGATTTGGATGTTAAGTTAGAGTATCCTTTAATTACGAACTCATTTAGAGAAATAGTTGCCCCAATGCCACTTTTACTTAGGAATAATAGGTCTCGTTTGGTCTCCTGTAATTGAATTTTAACCTCTAGAAGGCTGGAACGTAGACCCCTTATATTGAAGAAAGAGACGTGGTAGTGGGGGAGGGGTCTACATTGGAAGTTGATGTTCTGGGTTTAATCGTGTATTTTTTCTGGAGACTTTTATAATGGAGTTTAAGGATTTGTGAAACAGGTCAACAAACTTGGTTAGAGCAGGTAAGCCTCCTGCCTTAGGTCAGTAGTTGACCCTGACTCTGTTGAAACTGCAATGGCCGATGATCCTCTTCTCCAGGAGCGCTTAACAGGATTCTCAACATCGCAGCCTTTGTGTCGATTTCCACTGAAAATCAATTAGCTTCTTATGCAAGCCAAAAAGAAAAAAACAACTCAGGGGATTCCTGTCTACTAAATAAAGTTAATGCACGAAAATTACATATGTACATTTGTTCAGTTCGATTACACCAGAAAACAGTCAAGATCTTATTCTTCGTTTTCCATGATAGCGGCCGTGATGGAGAGAGGGGGGATGTTTCTTGGGAGTGTGTGTTTCTCTCAAGATTCGGCTTCGATCTTGTAATTTCGGCTCAGGCATTTGCTTATATTGAAAGGCGATGGGGTGGGGTAAGCTGTTCCCCAGACCAATCGGAACTGAACACGTCCTTGGGGAATTCCCGAATCCTTTACGTGTGTGCACCTCTGCCAGGCTTGCGAATCTGGGATCAGAACTTGAATCTATTCACATGCTCAAAATGTTAACATTTTGACCCCTCGAACTCAGAAAGCCAGACATCCTGAGCACAGCTCGTCAGGCCAAACGAATGCATGATTTCATTCTACATCTGACATCTCTTGTTACTTTTCCTAAACAATAAAATATATGTCTGTTTTACAAAAACACAATAAATCCATCCCTTTTGATAGGTTACTCGCTGCTGTCCAGGATCCAATTAATGCTTAACAGACAATCTCAGCATAATTACCTTAGTCAGTGTTTTAGAGTTTTTTTTATTTTCCCAATGGGGAGCAATATCACTCCCTTAGTCGGTCACGCCATACAGGGCAGAGAGGGAAAGTAAGAGAGAAAAAGAAACAAAGAAATATTTTTTGTAGCTCATGATAAGGTAAAGCTGTAACAATTACCCACTAATATGTCATCGTGAAGCCCCACCAGAAGCTACGGCATGGTCCAGAATTCATTCACCAAATCGCAATATATCAGTTCCAGTACTTTGCAATTGCTGATAGGACAGCCTCCTTAGTGGTTAATCCAAGGTTCGAGTCCCTGATTATTAGGTGGATAACGTCAGCCCAGATAAAACGTTTACCCCCAGCACTTTTATTAGTGACATGGCCACAAGGATAGATGTACAAGCAAAAAATATCCGACATCTCAGGCTACTGCTCATGCAAAAATACTGCCGACCTATAATGTATCATTTCTTTGAGAACTGCTTTGTGCATTTGTTTCGTTTTCTTGCTCTTTAATCTTTAGTTTGTGATCCACTGCGAGAAAAAAAATTATAGATTGACAGTTTCTTTCCTTCTTGTTAATTATTTTGACGTCCGGTCTCTTTATTAGTTTATCTGTTTTGTACGTCCATGCTTCAAAGGATTTTGTGGTTTTTGTTTTCCAGTACTGTGTTCGGTTTGTGTTTGTACCATTTGTCAGCATGTTCGTTTACAGAACTCTCAGGGTACTACCTTTACCATGCAGTCGTGTATGTCCTTATATTCTTTTGAGACTAGTTTGCTGCATTCACATGTGTGATTTATTGTTTCGTCTCTTGGTCCACAGAGACTACATTTACTGCTTTCAAGTGTTTTATTTATTTTAGCTTTAATGTGGTTAGTTCTAATTGCGTTGTCTTGTGCAGCTGTCAGTAGAAATTCTGTTTTTCTGTTGATGCGTCCTTTTAACGATGTCAAGCTGATGGCCTGTCACAAACAGATTCGTCTTCTTCAGTCAAGTCTTCAGTGCGTGTGAAACTGCTTGATCGCATGGAATTTCGACCTCAACGTCGGCAAATATTGCCATATTGGCGTTGGCAATCTACTGGAGTCCCCACTTACTTCCAGCGCTGTAGAAAACTCTCTGGCAGATGTTGGAGAGACTAGAGACCTCGGGATGGTGGTTGATTCCACCTACAAGGCTTTGAGTCACTGCATTCAGGCTGGCAACAAGGCAAGGAGTACCCTTTTACTCATCAAGCATTCCTTCACCAACCTCACTGGAGATTTTATGCCCTATGTATGTGTATGCCTCCAGCCATCATCTCCATACCTGGTTTGTGACATTCAGCATCTAGAGCGAGTGCAGAGACTGGTGACTTGGTTCGTGCGAGATTTTTATAACCTTCCTTATGAGACCTTATAAGCTTTTATCGAGACCTTACAAGCTTTTATCGCTGTAGGGACGACCTAATTTTGGTCTATAATCTCCTTTATGACCATTACGACCTTCCTTGGGATCTTCTCTTCACCCCAGCACCCGAACGGGGTCTGAAAGGATACAACCTGAAGCTGATTCATTGGAGATTTCAGCTAAACCTATGCAAAGCCGCATTTTCCATCCACATATCAGCTCCTTGGAATAGACTGCCGCTTCAGATTGTCAGCGTACCAACAACGTATCAGTTCAAAACAAAGTTGGACAAGTGATGGTCAACTGTATTTCTGACTGTCTAAATTCACAGCGTCAACCCTCCCTCTTTATTCTATTTCCTTTTTTTCTCTCTGTCTCTGTCTTCCTGCGTCCTTCTTAACGGCGACTCGATATGTAATGATTTAACCTATGCCGAATAAATTAAATTGAATTGAATTGAATGTTTTTAACCATGTCTAGATTTTTCACGATTCTCTTCTCCTGTCATTATTAAGAATCGTCCATGTAAATCGTTCTATTCCCACTTTACATGCTGTGTACTTTGTTTCTAGCACTTACGATTCTTCGTCGAATCATCCTCGGGTGACAAAAGCAAATGAAGAAAAAGCTGGAGTAAAAGAAGAGAATTGTAAAATCAGTTGGTAAAGCCGCAGGCAAAGGTGTCAAAAGTCAAAACAATAACTCTGTGTGTCGTTTCAGAAACAATAAAAAAAAAAGATTATTAGAAAAATGTTCTTTTTTTTAATTTTAATGTTTAACTAATCAGTAGAATTCTAGTATGTTGAACAATGTTTGCTTAAATGAAAGAATGCTGCCTAAATACTCATAACACACAATATATATATATATATACACATATATATTTAATATAAAGCTGAACGTGTGTGTGTGTGTGTGTGTGTGTGTGTGTGTGTGTGTGTGTGTGTGTGTGTGTGTGTGCAGTTCAGCCCGGCTTTGCTCGAGCCCTATTTAACTTTATAAAATGACAAACCATTGTGAATAAATTGACGAAAAATTGTCTCATTTCAAATAAAATCTTATATTTCATGATTTAAAAAAAAACAAACAAACAAAAAAAACAAAAAAAAAAAAAACACCAGTTCTACCCCACCCACTATAAAAGGCACTTTATGTGTGTATGTGCATGTGAAAGTTCAGTCCGGGAATTTAAATTGCATTCTTTATTTTTATTTTTCATTTATTTTACTCCAAGCTTCTTTAGACTATATATATATATATACTAGCAGTTAAGCCCGGCTTTGCTCGGGCCCTATGTACTGTTCATAACTTTATGTGCATATGTATATATATATTAAAACTTTGACTCATGTTCAGGTAACCTACGTCTAAAATTTCAAGTGTTTAGACACAAAATTGGTGGAGGAGTTGGAAGAGTCTGCAAACTTTGACCTCTTGGCAGCCAAATTATCGCCCAAAATCTGATGAAAAAGCTTGCAGTATGTCTAAATATTCTTTATTTAAAATTTCAAATGTTTAGACCCAAAATTGGCTGAGTAGTTTGCTAGAAACCGAAAAGGTCAAATCTTTTTAACTTTGACCCCTTGTTAGCCAAATTTTCGAACAAAAACCGATTAAAAAGCTCTAATGTTTAGATCAAAAATTGACTGAGTAATTTGGTAGAAACCGCAGAGGTAAAAATTTTTTTTAACTTTAAGTAAAAGCAGAGAATTGAAAAAAAGCAGCCGGTAAAGCCACAGGTGATGGCGTCAAAAGTCAAAACAATAAATCGGTGTCGTTTCAGAAACAAAAAAAGATTATTAGGAAAATGTTTTTTTATTTTAATGTATAACTAATTCGTAGAATTCTATTATGTTGAACAATGTTTTCTTAAATGACAGAATGCTGCCTAAATACTCATAACACACACACACACACACACACACACACACTATATATATATATATATATATATATATATATATATATATATATATATATATATATATACAGGGTGTCCGTAAAGTTACTGTACAGTCTTATTGTTTTATTGTATTATATTTGTATTAATAGTTAATATTTATTTTTTTTTACAGGTTTATTTAATCAAGCATGCCACGCAAGCTAACTTTGGAAGTGCGCAAAGGATGTAATTCGACTGTATAGTAACTTTACGGACACCCTGTATATATATATATATATATATATATATATATATATATATATATATATATATATATATATATATATATATATATATAGACACAAATTCCTGTTACTTGATCACTCTAAGACCGTCTGTATAAATAGTTAAGCTTTATAATGTTACAATTTCCCTTAATTTCGTGGCGATGAATCGTGTCCCTAGGGTATCTCCCTTGCTAATGGAGCTAAAGGTGGCTTCATTGTGCGGTTTGAATCCTTCGACCAGTGTTGATTGTCATCTCCTACACTGATGATTGCGAAAGCATGAAACACTAGTGTCTGTAGGTATATAAAAATAATTATGTATAATTTATACTTATGTATATGCATTGTATGTTGGGAGTATTTAGGCAGCATTCTTTTATTCCACAAACATTAGAATTCTGCTAATTGGTTATACATGGAAAATTAAAAAAAAACTTTTTTCTATCGTTTGTTTGTATCTAAACTACACCGGTTTATATATATAAGAAATCAAACAAGTTAATATGCATTTAAAATCAACTTAAAATAATATTTTAATAAAGTAATCAATACAAGGTAAGTCTTTATAAATATTTATTACATAAACATTTAGTTTGATTACGTAACATACGCCTATACTTACGTAATTGCAACTAAATGTTCAGATAATGAGTGGCGTGCAAAGGTTTAGGGATATCCTGGTAATAAGGGCCGCCCTTTTGAATGTACCTATTTACTATGCCTCCCCACGGAACAGAGTTAGACACCAGGGTCGTTTTTTAACGTGGAGAAAAGGTACAAAAATAAAAATTGTCTCAGTCGTGAAGGATTTCTCCTCCACCGAAAGAGAACAAGAAACAGAAGTGCAGCATCTGAAGAACAGATACTACACTTTGATCTTGTCCCGAAGGTCAAGAAGGTGGTATTTATTTGCTCCCTCACCGAGCAAATTAGGCACAAGGCCGATTTTTAATGTGAGGAGTGAAGGGGAAATGGGGACCAACTCCCCGGGGAGTAGGGGAGCTGGATAGTGACAATTGGTATGAAGGGTTGCCCCTACATTGACCAAGGTCTTATATGTGGGGTCGCCCCCACATATGGTCTTTGCTTGCAGTATCTGCCGGAACAGATACTACACTTTGATTTGTCACAAAGGCCAAGAAATGTAGGTCCTAAAGAATTAATTATAAATTTGGGAAATGTTATTAGAAAGAGTTCCAATATGATTGGATGCTTTGACAAAAGGGATATTGAGATTTTTAATCGGTTTTGAGCCAGAAATTTGACTGTCAGGGGGGGGGTAAAAGTTCAACGATTTGACCAACTCTACCAAACTCCTCCGCCAATTTTGGGTCTAAACACTTGAAATTTTAGATGTAGGTTACTTGGGTATGGATAAACTTTTTAATTTGATTTGAGCCTAAAAACAATAACTATATAAGTAAAAGCAGAGAATTGAAAAAAAGCAGCCGGTAAAGCCACAGGTGATGGCGTCAAAAGTCAAAACAATAAATCGGTGTCGTTTCAGAAACAAAAAAAGATTATTAGGAAAATGTTTTTTTATTTTAATGTATAACTAATTCGTAGAATTCTATTATGTTGAACAATGTTTTCTTAAATGACAGAATGCTGCCTAAATACTCATAACACACACACACACACACACACACACACTATATATATATATATATATATATATATATATATATATATATATATATATATATATATATATATATATACAGGGTGTCCGTAAAGTTACTGTACAGTCTTATTGTTTTATTGTATTATATTTGTATTAATAGTTAATATTTATTTTTTTTTACAGGTTTATTTAATCAAGCATGCCACGCAAGCTAACTTTGGAAGTGCGCAAAGGATGTAATTCGACTGTATAGTAACTTTACGGACACCCTGTATATATATATATATATATATATATATATATATATATATATATATATATATATATATATATAGACACAAATTCCTGTTACTTGATCACTCTAAGACCGTCTGTATAAATAGTTAAGCTTTATAATGTTACAATTTCCCTTAATTTCGTGGCGATGAATCGTGTCCCTAGGGTATCTCCCTTGCTAATGGAGCTAAAGGTGGCTTCATTGTGCGGTTTGAATCCTTCGACCAGTGTTGATTGTCATCTCCTACACTGATGATTGCGAAAGCATGAAACACTAGTGTCTGTAGGTATATAAAAATAATTATGTATAATTTATACTTATGTATATGCATTGTATGTTGGGAGTATTTAGGCAGCATTCTTTTATTCCACAAACATTAGAATTCTGCTAATTGGTTATACATGGAAAATTAAAAAAAAACTTTTTTCTATCGTTTGTTTGTATCTAAACTACACCGGTTTATATATATAAGAAATCAAACAAGTTAATATGCATTTAAAATCAACTTAAAATAATATTTTAATAAAGTAATCAATACAAGGTAAGTCTTTATAAATATTTATTACATAAACATTTAGTTTGATTACGTAACATACGCCTATACTTACGTAATTGCAACTAAATGTTCAGATAATGAGTGGCGTGCAAAGGTTTAGGGATATCCTGGTAATAAGGGCCGCCCTTTTGAATGTACCTATTTACTATGCCTCCCCACGGAACAGAGTTAGACACCAGGGTCGTTTTTTAACGTGGAGAAAAGGTACAAAAATAAAAATTGTCTCAGTCGTGAAGGATTTCTCCTCCACCGAAAGAGAACAAGAAACAGAAGTGCAGCATCTGAAGAACAGATACTACACTTTGATCTTGTCCCGAAGGTCAAGAAGGTGGTATTTATTTGCTCCCTCACCGAGCAAATTAGGCACAAGGCCGATTTTTAATGTGAGGAGTGAAGGGGAAATGGGGACCAACTCCCCGGGGAGTAGGGGAGCTGGATAGTGACAATTGGTATGAAGGGTTGCCCCTACATTGACCAAGGTCTTATATGTGGGGTCGCCCCCACATATGGTCTTTGCTTGCAGTATCTGCCGGAACAGATACTACACTTTGATTTGTCACAAAGGCCAAGAAATGTAGGTCCTAAAGAATTAATTATAAATTTGGGAAATGTTATTAGAAAGAGTTCCAATATGATTGGATGCTTTGACAAAAGGGATATTGAGATTTTTAATCGGTTTTGTGCCAGAAATTTGACTGTCAGGGGGGGGTAAAAGTTCAACGATTTGACCAACTCTACCAAACTCCTCCGCCAATTTTGGGTCTAAACACTTGAAATTTTAGATGTAGGTTACTTGGGTATGGATCAAACTTTTTAATTTGATTTGAGCCTAAAAACAATAACTATATAAGTAAAAGCAGAGAATTGAAAAAAAGCAGCCGGTAAAGCCGCAGGTGATGGCGTCAAAAGTCAAAACAATAAATCGGTATCGTTTCAGAAACAATAAAAAAAAAAAAAGATTATTAAGAAGATGTTTTTTTTATTTTAATGTATAACTAATTCGTAGAATTCTATTATGTTGAACAATGTTTTCTTAAATGACAGAATCCTGCCTAAATACTCATAACACACACAATATATATATATATATATATATATATATATATATATATATATTGTAAATAATAATCATTTTAAAATTTACAGATAATGTTTCATGCTTTCGCAATCAACAGTATAGGAAGTGACTACTCCTATTAGTCAGATGATTCATAGCAAACTACAAAGTCACCATTGACTCTATTTGTTAAGACGTTACCTCCGTGTTACTCATAATTGCCATGATAATTGAAGGAACTTTAACATGATATTATATAAATGCCAAATGCGAGCACAGCAGTAAACAGTCGAGAGGGTTTATATATATATATATATATATATATATATATATATATATATATATATGATTTAGTGGAGTCTGCAAAGGTCAACTCTTTCAACTTTGACCTCTTGGCAGCTAAATTTTCGCCCCAAAACTGATTAAAATGCTTGCTATATGTCTAAATACTCTTTATGTAAAATTTTAAATGTTTAAACCCCAAATTGGCTGAGTAGTTTGCTAGAAACCGCAAAAGTCAAATCTTTTGAAGTTTGACCTCTTGTTAGTCAAATTTTCGGCCAAAAACCGATTAAAAAGCTCTAATGTTTAGAGCAAAAATTGACTGAGTAATTTGGTAGGAACCGCAGAGGTGAAAATTGTTTAACTTTGACCCCAATTTTGAACCCTTAACAGTTATTGTTTTTAGGCTCAAATCAAATTAAAAAGTTTGATCCATACCCAAGTAACCTACATCTAAAATTTCAAGTGTTTAGACCCAAAATTGGCGGAGGAGTTTGGTAGAGTTGGTAAAATCGTTGAACTTTGACCCCCCCCCCCACTCTGACAGTCAAATTTCTGGCTGAAAACCGATTAAAAATCTCAATATCCCTTTTGTCAAAGCATCCAATCATATTGGAACTCTTTCTAATAACATTTCCCAAATTTATAATTAATTCTTTGGGACCTACATTCAAAAGGGCGGCCCTTATTACCAGGATATCCCTAAACCTTTGCACGCCACTCATTATCTGAACATTTAGTTGCAATTACGTAAGTATAGGCGTATGTTACGTAATCAAACTAAATGTTTATGTAATAAATATTTATAAAGACTTACCTTGTATTGATTACTTTATTAAAATATTATTTTAAGTTGATTTTAAATGCATATTAACTTGTTTGATTTCTTATATATATAAACCGGTGTAGTTTAGATACAAACAAACGATAGAAAAAAGTTTTTTTTTAATTTTCCATGTATAACCAATTAGCAGAATTCTAATGTTTGTGGAATAAAAGAATGCTGCCTAAATACTCCCAACATACAATGCATATACATAAGTATAAATTATACATAATTATTTTTATATACCTACAGACACTAGTGTTTCATGCTTTCGCAATCATCAGTGTAGGAGATGACAATCAACACTGGTCGAAGGATTCAAACCGCACAATGAAGCCACCTTTAGCTCCATTAGCAAGGGAGATACCCTAGGGACACGATTCATCGCCACGAAATTAAGGGAAATTGTAACATTATAAAGCTTAACTATTTATACAGACGGTCTTAGAGTGATCAAGTAACAGGAATTTGTGTGTATATATATATATATATATATATATATATATATATATATATATATATATATATATATATATATATATAGGGTGTCCGTAAAGTTACTATACAGTCGAATTACATCCTGTGCGTTTTCTGTTTTCCAATATCGCTTCAAAATAAATTTGCGCTCTTCCAAAATTAGCTTGCATGGCATGCTTGATTAAATAAACCTGTAAAAAAAAAATATTAACTATTAATACAAATATAATACAATAAAACAATAAGACTGCATAGTAACTTTACGGACACCCTATATATATATATATATATATATATATATATATATATATATATATATATATATATATATATAAGGAAGACATTATTTATAACATGAATAGGTTAGTAAGATTAATCAAGAGTAGGTAACTTGATCTAATATCTGGAACATTTTTTTTATTCTTGTGATTAAGAGAGATTGTGTTTGAGCAAAACTGCTGGGGAGCCATGATTTAATATACTGTTTTTTTTTTAATTCCCGAAACAGTGTTTCGTGGTAAACAACTAATGATTCCTTAAATTGACATTAGAACTAGTGTAAAAACAAGAGAGCAAGTTGATACATTGATTGCAGGTGATTACTGACTAAATAGTTTTCCAACAAATGATAAAAAATATAAAAATGAAGTAAGTTTTTTTTATATAGTTTTAAAGGTTAAAAACTTCCAAGATTATATATATATATATATATATATATATATATATATTTATATATATATATATATATATATAATTATAAATGGATATGAACTAGTTTGGATTTATTACACACTAGCTGTGTATACTGGACGTTTCCAGGTTGAAACATATTGGTAGGGGGCGGGTTGAGTCACATACTATTTAAGATACACTGAATATCATAACTTCTTACATTTTTTCTGAAATCGGACAACATGTTGGATTTATAGAAGCACAAAACACATCCATTTTCGTCTATGAAAATTAAACGGGAAATAATTCTCAGATCTTAAAGGGATATTATCGTTCATAACTTAAATAAATAAACTTACTTTCGTCTTTAAAGGCAACTGGTATCGACTAGTAATAAATAAAAATAAATGAAATATAAATCAAATTAAAAATAAGTTACTCAATAAACATTATATAATTACCATAGAAAAATGCGAGCATGAAAAGTAATGTGGTTTAACTTAAACATGGAAAAGTAAAGGACTAGTTGTTAAAATTGGAAAAGAAAGAACAAAATATACTAGTAAAAAATATAATAAATTTATAGCGTAAAATATTGCAACATTAAGAATTGATTATATAATGTTATAAATTGAATTTTTAAAAAATTCTGAATGATGCAATATTTTAAGTTATAAATGTATTATATTTTTTACTAGAATATCTTGTCCTTTTCTTTTTCAGTTTTAACAACAACTTTTCCATGTTTAAGCTTAACCATATTACTTTTCATGCTCTCAAGTTTTCTATTGTAATCCATGATTTTTCCAGGCTTCGAGTAAATCCGCCTGTTTTTCTGTTTAATTTCAGTCCTATTTTTTGCCCCCATAGACATAACATATACGTATGTAATAATAATGTACGGCACTCGTCTGCTTTCAATAAAATCCTTTCAATTATCTCCCTTTCATTCTTTCGTTCTGTCTGTTTCACTTGATACTTCTCTTTTCGCGAGAGCGGTGAATTAATAGCAACAATAGTCGCTGAAGCGATGTGGTTGCTATAGAAACCAGTCATAAAAACGTCGCTCACCTCCTTACGTTTTTTTTACGATTTTGAACACCAGTAAATTCATAATAACTTTTGTTTTAGTAAACGAAGATAGAAAATTTCTTTTCACAATATAGCTGAGAAAGTGATCTATAAACTGTAATAATTGTTTGAAATTTGGTCGAAAAATGAGTGTGCAGTGAAGGTTTAAAGCAATTCTAAATGAATGAAACTGCCAGTTAACCATATATTCAATTCAAACATTACCCTGTTTGAATGATATTTCTAAATAGAACGATTAAAACATTTTTATTACAACAAGCATTTAATAACATGGAGATAATTATTAAAATAGATTTTCTTTAATGTAATATGCAACTGAGGCAACTGCTTGAATATAGATTTCCTTTGATTAAATGGTATATATAGGAATAACTTTGGAATGAAAGTGTGTAAACGTCCATTTTCAGTATGAAATTAATTTGTGAAACCGAATACCTTTTGTACATATCAATCAAATTGTAAACAAAAAGACAGGAATATGACTTTATTATAATAGATATATACTAGCAGGGTGCCTGATACTGCCCGGTTGTAAAATAAGCTTAAATATCATATTTTAATTTATGCAAATTTCATATTTATTATTAAAGAGCAAATTCTATATAAATTATTATATTGTACCCAATATATGTAGTAATAATTTCAAATGGAAAATAAATGACTTCTGCGCCATCAGTTGGAATCAAAAGAAAAACATTCAGCGATCGAGCCTTAGTTCTTATTAAGCGCTTCAGCATTTGTCTTTACCGTCTGAGCTATCGTCATATGGATAAAATAGGGGAAAAATTAAGTGATTTACAATTAAAAATGTATATCTACATATGCTCAGGAGTTAGTCTGTTTACTACTGCCAAGGTCAACAGTTTTTATTTTCAATTTTGACCCATTACCATCTATTTTTACAAGCTAAAAAACAAATTGGAAGTGTTTACAAGGTTCAAATACCCTATATATCAAGTTTCAAGTTTGTAGATATATCAAAATATATCAAGTCTGTGACGACCATACAATTTTAGGAGAAGCATCGAATCATATCCGAATTCTTTCTAATAATCTTATTCAGTTCTAGGATTTATACTTAAGTCTATTGGACATGCATTCAAAAGTTGAGCATTACTTGGATATCATCAAAGCTTTGCACGCCACACATTATTTGAACATTTAGTTGTGATTACGTAACAACAATTGCATGTTATGTAAGTCAAACTAAACACTTATGTAATAAATATTTATAAAGACTTACCTAATATTGATTACCTATTAAAAATATTGTTTTAAATTCATTGATAAATATATCAGACTAGCTCAATTTTACACACGCGGACATGACAGAAAAGAATAGAAGATAAATATTTTTCCTAAGATTGTTATATGCTTATTTATATTTACAAATACGAATAGCACTGAAATAACTTAGAGTATCTCATTAAAATTGCATCTAACAACATTAAAACATGCCATGAACCAAAGGAGCATCAGACCTATCAGAATATCTGCAAGGGCGAATTGTGAGACACATGAAGATGGTCTTAGTCAACACAAAATGGCAGAAAATCTTTCAACACCTCTTTTTACTGTTAATACAGTGTCCATACAATTCGCAAGAGATGACAAAGAGTACACAAAACCCTATCCAGATCATCCTGGGCCCTCTAAAAGAACCTTGCATCCTGTGAAAAGAAATATTGAAGAGGATCCTCGGTATAAAGCCTCTGACATTGCAACAAAACTGGTGTTAGTCCCAGAACAGTTATCAGGCATCTTTACAAGCTGGGCTACTACAGTAAAGCTGCGAGAAGGAAGCCTTTTCTTTGTCCGGCCAATATCAAGTGCAGAAAAGTTTGGGTTTGTGAGATGGTGGAGAGACCTATGACCTTTTGGACCAATGTCATTTTCTCTGATGAGTCACGCTTTGCCTTATTTCCCGACAGTGAAAGGATATGGTAATGGAGGCTCTCTCAGCAAGAATTTGACTTAAAAAGACTGCAGCCAACACTGAAACATAGTAGTTTCTCGGTTATGGTATGGCGTGCAATTTGGAATGCTGATCGCTCAGACCTGGTGGAGTGTGAATGAAAAATCAATTCTGCTAAATATGTTTCAATATTATATGAAGGACTCGTACCAATATTCTTAAGGAGTAGAATGAACCAAGTTGACTCCCTATTCATGGAAGACGGAGTTTCTTGTCACTCTGCTAGGATGACATAATATTGGTTGCAAAAGTGGGATTAATAAACTTCTATAACCAAGTCAGTTCCGGATATGAACTTTTTGGAGCATATTGGACCGGAATCTTTGCAATAAAAAACGGAAGCCATCTTCTAAGCCTGAACGTTTTAGCATTATTATGTCTGACATGGCAAGAAATTCCTCAATATGATATTCGTCAACTGATCAATCCTAGAAGGGTCCTAGCATTAAAAACAGCAAAGGGAATGTCAATCAAGTACATAAATTTGTAACTATTTATTATTTTGTTCTATAAATTTTATGTTTATAAGAACAAACTGTTTCTATGCTTGTCTATTATTTTCTGTCATGTCTGTACGTAAGCATGCCACTCATTATATAAACATTTAGTTGCTATTACGTAATTGCAGTTGTATGTTACGTAAGTCGAGCTAAATGCTTATGTAATAAATATAAAGACTTACCTGATATTGATTACTTTGTTAAAATATTGTTTTAAGCTAATTTAAAATGCATATTAACTTGTGTGATTTTATTATGTATATATATATATATATATATATATATATATATATATATATATATATATGAATAAACCCAAAATTTCTTTATGCATTTTGTTACTGATGATGAGAATGAAAGTATTTCTTCAACACCGCGGATTAAGGACTTTCACCTCTATTTCACCTTTCCGAATAATAAATGTTTTTAACTCTTACTAAAATGTTTCTCAACATAATTTATTAAACCTATATATATATATATATATATATATATATATATATATATATGCAAGATTATATATTTTCGATGTAGATTTAAGTCAAAATACCTGTGTAGTTTCAATTCCCCCACTATCCAACAATCATGAGGTTGTTTGCTCAGCAACCGAAAAGGCTAACATGCTTGCCAGTCAGTTTGCCTCCAACTCCACACTGGACCCTGCAGACCACCCCCTCCCTGACTTTCCTTTGCGGACAGACGCCACACTAGACGATCTGGAAATCATCCCTTCTCAGGTGCATGCCATCATAAAAAATCTTGACACTTCAAAAGCATGTGGGCCTGATCTCATCCCGGCTGTACTATTAAAACAGTGCTCCGCCGAAGTAGCGCCAGTTCTCTCCAAACTTTACAACAAATGCCTTAATGAATCTTGGTTTCCTGCCTGCTGGAAAACTGCTTCTGTGGTACCAGTTTTCAAGAATTCTGGTGACAGAACTGACCCAGTAAATTACTGTCCCATTAGCCTCTTCACACTTTTCGCCAAAATATTTGAGTCTATTATTAACCAAGCTCTAGTTCATCACCTTACAGATGCTAAACTTCTGACCGACCAACAATATGGATTTAGGCAAACCCGTTCCATGGCAGACATCCTAACTGTAATCTCTGAGCGTATATACCATTCACTTGACAAAGCAGGGGAGGGTAGAGCGGTAGCTCTTGATATATCTAAGGCTTTTGACAGGGTATGGCATGAGGGTCTTCTCAGGAAAATCAGATCATACGGTATCACTGGAAGAATACTTAACATAATTAAATCCTTCTTAGATAAGAGAAAAATCCAGGTTGTCATCGATGGTCGTACATCTAAACAATATGATATAAATGCGGGAGTGCCCCAGGGGTCTATCCTTGGGCCTCTATTATTCCTATTCATAAATGACCTCCCTGACAAAATTGCCTGTGAGATGGGTATATATGCTGATGACACCACGCTCTATAACCGACACAACAGAAAAAGAAATGAACACGTATCTAGAGAAATGGCAGAAACACTAGAGGATAACTTCCGATCTGTAGTGGAATGGGGACAAAAATGGATGGCCACATTCAATGCTGCTAAGACTAAACTTGTTTCCTTCAATAACTACAAGAAACCTTCTCTACCAGCAATAGCAATGGCCAAAGACTCTTTATCTGAAAGTACATCTTTTAAATTCCTCAGCCTAACGTTTACAGGAAACATGAGTTGGAAAAATTACATTGAGTGCATTGCCAGAAACGCTGTGAAAAAGGTAGCTTCTCTCTGCTGTGCTAGAAAGCTACTAACGCCCGAAAGTATCCTATACCTCTATAAGGCCACCATTCGTCCATGTATGGAGTATTGCTGTCATATTTGGGCTGGTGCATCTGCTACTAGCCTCTCACTCCTAGACAGGGTTCAAAAAAGAGTCGCCAACCTAATAGGTTCTGAACTGTCATCTAAGCTTTAACCTCTGTCCCATCGACGAAATGTAGCATTCCTCTGCCTGTTCTACAAGTATTTCAATGGTGAATGCTCTGACGAACTGCAAGCACTTGTGCCCCCTCGACGTAAGTACCCTCGACAAACCCGACAAGCAGCAAAATCCCACCCCTTCACAGTAGAGATCCCTAGATGTAAGAGAGCCTTCTACTCCAGTAGTTTCTTCCCCAGAACCGCTGGACTTTGGAATTCCCTTCCGAGTTCCTGCTTCCCCGACTGTACTGACATGCAGAAGTTCAAGTGTAACGTGAACCGACATCTTGCTGCCCAATTCCTCACATAGTACCCCTGTAGCTTATGTCCCTGATAGTAGCCCCCAACAGCAAAGTGGAAATGTGCCTTGTTTGGGGTGAAATTGCAATAAAAATAATAAATAAAAAAAGATAAAACTAAAAGATTATTAGAAAAACGTTTTTTTTTTAATTTTTCACGTATAACCAATCAGCAGAATTCTATTATGTTTAATGTTTACTTAATGAAAGCCTGGTGCATAAATACTCCCAACACACACACTATATATATATATATATATATATATATATATATATATATATATATATATATATATAAGTGAAAATGTCTACAGACTTGAAATTTAGTATATAGGGTATTCAGACATGTAGAAAACTTTTGAATCGGTTTTCATTTGGAAAATGGGGTGCTAAGGGGTTAAAATTAAAAATTGGTCCACAGTTACTGTATCCCTGCTTTTGCAAACACACAGACAGAAATATGTTTGAGTAGGCCCGTAATTCCGAAACTCCTTGAATACCCAGTCGTTTACACATTAGAAAACACCTTTCAGATTTATTTGTCACAGACGGCTTTGGAGGATCTGGCCTCCTAATTTTCTGACCTCGCTATTGCAGAAGAGCTCTTTAAGGAACATGAAAGAATTGGCGTCATATGGATGAATGTCTGTCCTGAGGTAATGATCCCATCCAAACCAACAGAAGCCAACAGACATGAACTGAAACAATGACTAATGGAATATTTTAAATCAAGCGCATTCAACACATGTCCACATCAGCCACTGTAAACAATGGAAGGTAAACCCTTAGAAATAAAGTTCATCTCAGGTTTAACACCAACACTAATTCACGCACTGATACCTATTCCTCATCACTGGAAGAAGAAGGTTAAGTAGGACACAGACAGAGATATTGCACTGGAGAGGATATAACTGGTACCGCTAGGCATGCTTACTACTTGGTGTTCAAAGATAGTTGTCATACCAAGAAAGGGTCGGTCTCCAAGAAGTTGAATAAGAGAAACACATCATGCCTGATCCTCATTCAATCAAATTCAATATTAACATACACCATGAAAACGGTACTGAATGGAGGGAACAGATACCACAGTTTACCACTATTTTCAGCCACATGAGATGCTACTACATTCACTACCGTGTAGAACTGATATTGGTACTGTTGGTACAAGGATTCCACAGATCAGCGGATAGATACATCCATTAGTTTGATGACATCATCGTGAATATGGCTCATAAAACATGATGCATAGATAACAGTCTCGTCTGAAACGACTCACACGATTGACTACATCACTTACTATACAAACAAAGATATTGTATTTAATCCAGACGAATTTTATTTTTCCAAAATGAAAGCTGAGTTTGCAGAATTTTTGGTTGCCATAAAGGATTGTTTGGGTTTGTGAATCGGGTGTTGTATGTCTTTTCACAAGCAGAAGTTATAAACTCCTTATGAGAACTATCTAGGACAAATAACAGAAAGTTCTATTGGGACGGAATACTTGTGTACCTATTCCAAGGATCCAAAAGAGTAGTAGTAAAAAGGATTGAGTGAGAGGACGGGCGACAGATTACAGTAAAGCAAGAATATCGTACAGAAACACTGCAAAGGGTGAATTAAATATGAGTTGTGAGGATGATCATTGGAAACTCATTTTGTCTGGATCCCATTTTAAAATGACACAGAATTGTAATATGCACAAGTGAAAGAAGATTTAGCCCATGTCTACGAGCTAGAATCTTGCTGGATGTTCATAAATATTTTCAAATCAGGCCCTGGAAAATTTTTAAAAACACTGCCTGTTCAATTTCAAAGGAAGGACACTGATATACAGATTCTCGATAAAACATTGTCCTAGAAAACTTAATTTAGTCCCTGATTGTGCATCATAAAAAACCATGAAACTATAGTTAAAACCGTCTTCACACCGATGTGCAAAATTGATGTTAAATTGAAGACTATTACATGGAAAAGGATTGTGGCCACAGTAACCACAGATGAAAAATGCAGAACCTTAAGAGATCTAATTCAAAATGGCTTTCCCCAGTCACACAATGGCCTCCAATCATAGCTCGAGTGTTTTAGCTTACACCTAGAAGAAGTTATTATTAAAGGCAACAAAATCCTGATACCTTGACAACTTTGCACAAAGATATTGGATTCCCTTCATTCCACACATTAAGGCATACATGGGGAATGCAAGACAACAATTTTTCTAGCTATCATCAGGTAAACCAGATATCATTGCGGCACTTGCATCATGATTGCACTATCTTAGCTTCGGGAGCCTTTAATGTCACTAGTAGACCTGGAATTTCTATTCCAACAATTTGTGGTTGCCTTTATTGATATACAGTTTAAGAACTTTATAGTGTATGCTGATCGATATGCTGGATCGGTGGAAGTGGTTTTAATTACGCCAGGGAGGACCAAAACTCTATGCGACACCTTGAGAACTTGATCTGTACTTAGGGTGCTCTTGAAGAAATCTCTTCAGATGGAAGACCACCGTTTAAGTCCCAGCAGTACGGCACCTTTATACGAACTGGGATATACAGAAACGTTATTCATTGGCCTGTTATAGTCAAAGCCACTTAGAATTAGCCATTAAGACTGCACAACATATACTAGCCAACAACATTGACAGCTATCGATGCCTGTGCCATGATCAGGCTGCTCGGGCATTACTAACCCATCACAATACTTCTGTCAAAGATCTTGGCATGACCCAGCTGTAATGCTATATGGTCAAGTTATTAAAGACCACCTTGTTATCCTTGTCGCAAAACAAGAGCATCAAAACATATCATCACAAATGCACAGAAAATCACACGAATTTTCTGGTGCATGCAAAGATGATCATGACAATTCATTCCATTGTTACTGGAGGCCTGCATGTATAGGTAAAAGAGTTATCTGTTCCTGATAATAGAAAGACCCCCTGATAACAGGAAGTTACCAGGGTGTGATCTCCCCTGATAGCTCTATATAGCAGACAGATTTGGGCAGTCATTTGCTTTTTGTGTGGATCTTAACCAAGCTGGAAGGACACATTTTCCCACTTTACACAGTTAAGGTCTGGTTAGTGCTTTCTCTTAATCTCTTCATCCTCAACCCTTCTCGGCTATTTTTTGTGGTGCCAGTTGATGACAGCACTACAACTTTTTAAAAGGGGGCCGGTGGTTAACTTACGATTATACATTTTAATTTTCTTGACTACATATCAAGTTCCTCTATCATTTTGTTTCACTTCTGTTGCAGTTTCTATGTGGGCGGTTAGTGTTTGTAGCTCATATCTATCATTCCCCACATTTAAGAATTTTCCTTAATATTTCAACCATTTTTATTATTGCTATCTGTTATATCTTCTCAGCCATCCCCCTGATTCTAATTTCTTTCATTCTTTTTTCAACTGTTCCTAGTACTCTTATAGTTATTGGTGTCATCTTGACTTTCTTCATCTTCCATATCCCCTTCAGCTCTCTGGTCAGTTCCGTATATTTACTTTGCTTTTCTGTCTTCTTGATATTCACCCTTTGGTCTGCTGGAACAGCGAAATCTATGATGCGACATGATTTCCTTCTTGTTAACTATAATGATATCCAGTCTCTTTGCTTGTATGGATTTATCTGTTTGTACTTCCATGCTCCACAGGATTTATGATTTCCATAGAACGCATGGGACTACAAGCACTTGACAAACATGATGCCTATAAATACTTTTCCTTTTGTATTGGGAAACAATTCATTGCGTAGTAATAAGTTGTCATTCATATTATTTGGATTTTTTGAACTACTGTTCTCATCTTAAGTGTCATTTTCACAACAATCGGGAATCGGCACAGAATTTTAAACAGAACTCTTTACTTAATGTTCATTTTTAAAGCTATTTGCAATTTTATTTTAAAGAATGAACCTTCAACTTCCAGAAGAGCGTAACTTACAACTGAATTTTACCAAGTACTTTATTCACCATGCCACGGGTCCTTGTGTAAATTGGTTAACAAAGTTGTATACAATACACACATAGTGATAAAGAGGCAACTTGTACATTACTGTACATGCACACTTCTTTTTTTTTTTCTTGTTTCCACCCAGCTTGGTTCTTGCAGAAATAGGATTCAGTTCTGGCCTGATATATAGATACCAGACGACGTCAAATTCCTCATTGGCACTTAGACGGAAAATAAACCCCAAAGCAAGTTACAAATCTTGTATTTTATTATATTTCTACTCTAATATGTTCCTGCCAAACTAACTTGCTTTACATTCTTGTATTATATTTTTGTCCTGCTTGACAACACTATTAAATAAAGTTGATTTTATTTTAGAGAAGATTTTGGTATTTTTTTTATGGAACTGTTGCAGTTCTCGGAGTCTATTTTTATTGTATAGGGGAAATAAGCCTTGAAGCTGGGGCAGCTGAGTAGGACCCATGTGAATGGAAACCTTGAAGCGACCAAATAAGCCGCTATACCCAGGTAGATCATCTCCGAAAAACCAATGAAACTCGGAATTAAGCTGTTGAAATTTCAGCTTCTCTGCAGAGGATAACATGTCATCTTGGTCGATGACCACACAGGAAGCGATGTTGTCATGGTGTTTGCTTGAAGTTGAGTAGGTACTCGCCATGCCAAAAGATGTTGTTGGAATCAACATGGATTTAGCTTGGCAGATGTGTTGTGATTTATGTATTTGTTGTGGTCCAATGGAAGTGATTGGGATCAAGGGGATGAGAAAATACAACAGATAAGAATAATAAAAACGGCTGAAATATTAATGAACATCCTTGAATACAGAGACTAATGCACATGAACTACAAACGCTAACCAGACACATAGAAACTGCAAAAGAATTAAAAGAAAAAGATAGAGGAACATGACTTGGGATTAATGAAACCGAAACTGTATAATTGAAAGTAACCTCTCTCCCCTTGAAAAAAAAAAGATTTTAGTGTTGGCATAAACTGGCACTACACCAAATAGTCGTGAAAGGTCAAAGAAGATGGAAAGACAGAGAGGAGAAAGCACTAACCAGACCTCCATTGGATAAGTGCAATGAGAACTGGGACCTTAGGAAGGTTTATTGTCACTCAGATTCCAATGAAGACCAATAGTCGTTGCCCACGAGAAATCAATAATAAACGGCTGTTGTGATAATGTAAATTCATTTGCGAAAGTTAACAAAAAAATGGTGGAGAATATTAGAAATCTGGGAAACTTGTTAACCTTGACTCCAGAGAACACACACCTTTTAAAAACTTTTTAGTTTGAAAAATTGGCTTTTTCTTTTCTATTTTTTTTGAAGTCGGAACTCCAAAGTTGATTGGCCAAATAAAGAATTTCATGAATAAGAGTCGTCGTGTATCTATACAGAAAATAAGTGGACAGTTTGATGTCTGTGTGGGAACTGTACACACAATTATTCGTGAAGACTTGAAGATGCAGAAGATTTGCCCAAAGTTTGTCTCAATGCACTAGTCCACAACTGCATTCTTGTCACAGACTATTTGACCAAGATGGGCATCAAGACAGTTCCTCACCCTCCCTATAATCCAGACCTTGCTCCCTGTGACTTTTGGTTTATCTCTAATCTCAAGGAAAACCTTAGAGACAATTGAGTAAATGAAAGAGGCTGTGACGAGGGTCATTCACATGCTCACACAAGATGACTTCCATAGGGCCTTCCAAAAATTATTGGAACGGTACAACAAGAGCATTACAGCCGGGGGAGATTACTTTAAAGGAAACTAGAGTTTCATGTGTGCACTATCAATAATAGTGCCCATACAAAAAAGGCTGGAAACTTATTGAAGGCATCTCATATGATGATAAAATTGGACATATGCATTTCTAGTTTGGTGAAAAATTAGTCAGTATTTCTGATAATCTTGTCGTTTACAAAAATATTTTCATGTTACTGAAGATCATCTTTAAAAACATCAATAATATTTTCTGATCTCAAAGGAAATGCTGCAATACACCTTAGCCCGAATAGGTTACTTCCAGCAATGGATTGTGTCAAATTTTCGCCAGATTATAAGCCAAGATTTAACTTCACTCTTTACCTTACAATTGCGTTTTTCTCAGCAGTCTAAACTCATTAATCATTCTCATAAATGGAGTTCATTATCAGCACACATATGTTCATATTGTCAGTCACATTAGTAGATATTCGTCCAATATCTTTAAGATTACAAATTTCTTGTGATGTGCAACACACTAGTGCACCAAATCATCATCATCATCAACATCATCATCATCATCAATAATTGAACGGCAGCATATGTTCTTATTTTCTGAAGAGCCAAATACATGACAGCTTGCAGTTTTGTCGTTTATGAAATCTGGGTTCTTTTAAAAGTGAAAACGGCACGTCCCAATTGTCAGTCTGATTGTTATAAAATGAAAAGGAAGGGAAAGCAGAATAAATAAATATTGTGAATATGCAAAGGTGCAAATTCCTCATCTATAATATAAATCTCACCTGTCTGTTTAAATGTATGTATGGATGGATGGATGTATGTATGCATGCATGTATGTATGGTACTGGGGTGGAGAGGACTCCAGAAAGCCATGATCAAGGCAACCTCTCTAGGAGAAGCAAATCTCTGATTTAAAAAAAAACATAAAGCGGAAGACCAGTACCCGCATTAAGCTGGTCTGCAGTTTGATTTGTTGTTGGCTATCTTGCGCTTGCTTGTTGCTGGATATCAACATTTTGAACCGAGAGAGAGAGACCAGCTATCGTACAAAGCTAAATCTCTGTAATAACATCTTTGTACAGATACTCCCTCAGACATTTGTCAAAAAAATAAAAGTCCTATTGGTGATGGAAAATTGTGACGCAATTTAGCCTGACATGCTGGAAGCATGTAATAACTGATCTGCACACAGGTGACAAAAAACCTATCCAAACATCGTTTTTTGCAACAATACTTAGACAGGTATTTGCTTGGTGGGGCTTTTTGTGGCTGATTACATACTGTGTAGACGTGGTGATTTTGCAAATTTTTGCAAAGATAGAGTACTGCGTGGTGCTGACTGTGGTACTGATCATTTAATGGTCAGAGCTAAACTGAAAATCACAGTTCGCAATAAAAAGCCGTTTCAATGGAGTTAAAGTGCCTAAACATATTGGTGTTTCCAAATTGAAGGATCCAGTCGTACGAAGTTCCTTGAAATCTGCTTTCAACCAGATGGATTTCTCAGCTTGTGATTGGGAGACAGTAAGAGATACAATATACCAAAAAGGTGCTGAAGCTCTTGGATTGAAGGTTCCCAGACATCGAGATTGGTTTGCTGATAATTCCAATCAAATTAACCTTCAAATTGATAGAAAGCAGGAAGCTTATTTGAAACATCTTAACTCTCCATCTCTGAACAGGCCAGCTTTCGCTGCCCACTTCTCTTCTGTGCAGAGTGAGGTTCAGTCAATACATGTATGTATTAGTCGATTATACTGAAATTGTGTGCACCAAATAAAAAACAAATGGTGGTCTGACCTCTCCAGAGAGATACAGACTGCCTACGATCATAGAGATGTCAAGACATTCTACACTTTGCTTCATCAGGCTTATGGTCCAAAATCCTCTTCAACTACACCACTCCTGGCAAAGGATGGGAAAACCTTGCTGAAAACCTCAGATGAAATTATGCATCGATGGCATTAACACTTTCATGATCTTTTTCATAACCCATCCAATGTTGATGTTGCTGCAATAGAAAGTATCCTTCAATGTTCCTTTTGTCCAGAACTTGATGTTGAACCGACTCTTGCGGAAACAGTTGACTTCTTTAAACAGATAGACTCGAACAAAGCCCCTGGGCTGGATGGCACCCCTGTTGAGCTGCTGAAACATGGTGGTGTAAATGTACATTTTGTGGTCCACTCTTTGATACTGTCAGTATGGCAGAGTGACCCGGTTGCCCAAGATTGGGTAGATGCCATCTTGGTTATGTTGTACAAAGGAAAGGGTACAAGGTCTGATTGTGGAAATTATCAAGGTATTTCACTGCTGAGTGCGGTTGGAAAGGTATTTGCACGGCTCTTGCTAAACCGATTGGAAAAGTATGTATGTCCTGATATCCTTCCAGAATCCCAGTCTGGTTTTAGAGGTGGACGAGGAACTGTAGATATGGTGTTTTCTTCTAGACAGCTTTTGGAAAAATGTATTGAGCAGTGTATGCCTTGTTGCCAGGTGTTTGTGGACTTAACCAAGGCGTTTGACACAGTCAACCATGAGGCTCTCTGGAAAGTGCTGCAAAAATTTGGCTGTACACCTGTTTTTATAGACAAGTTCAAGCAACTTCATTGTAGTATGAAAGGTTGTGTCACCTTCAATGGTCGGCTGGCTGAAGAATTCCCCATTGATAATGGTGTGAAGCAGGGTGATATAGCTGCACCAACATTGTTTTCGCTCTATCTGACTGCTGTGCTCTGGTATGGTTTCCACGATTGCGATATGGGTGTTTATATTAAATTCTGAACGACTGGAAAGGTGTTCAACCTCAGAAGATTCCTAGTCAAAACACTTGTTAGGGAACTGTTGTATGCTGATGATGCTGACCTGGTAACACACTCCCCAGAAGATATGCAACTAGTGATGGATCTCTTTACAAATGCTTGCACCTGCTTCGGACTGACAGTTAGTATTAAGAAAACTAAAGTCATGTACACTCCCGCTCCTGATGATCTGTATGTGGAACCTGATATTTTCGTCTGTGGAAAGCACCTTGAAGTCGTAAAAAATTTTTGTCTACCTTGGGAGTACCTTATCAAATGATGGCACTCTTGATGCAGAAATAAGACAGAGAATCAGCAAGGCATCAGATACTTTTGAAAGGTTACAAAATAGAGTCTGGTCTGACGGTGATCTAACTCTGACAACTAAAATCTTAGTATATCAAGCATGTGTAGTACCATCCTTACTCTACGCATCTGAAACTTGGATCTTGTACTGGTCACATACAGAATTGCTCGAAAGGTTCCATCAGCACTGCCTTAGACATATTCGTGGTTTAAAATAGGATAGCTTTGTCTCTGATACATATGTCTTAAATAAGGCCAAAACAACCAGTATTGCTATCATTGTTATTAAGAACCAGATGCGTTGGGCGGGTCATCTTATCTGGCTTGAAGACTATCAACTCCCAAAACAGTTGTTCTATGGTGAGCTCTTTCTTGGAAAAAGACCCCAACACAAGCCCAAAAAACGTTTTCATGATAGCATCAAGGAGAGTCTGGTGAACTTTCATATTCTTGTTGACAGTTGGGAGTCCCTAGCGTATGATCACAAGCAGTGGAGGACACTAATATACAGGGGCGCAGAACACTTTGAAGCAGCCAAGATAGACCAAGCGAAGCTCAAGAGAGTATGAAGGAAATGCTAAACCTTGCCGCCCAACCATGGAGATCTCTGGATCTGTAAGGTGTGTGATCGGGCTCTGTTGTCTGAGCCAGGTTTTGTTAATCACATGAAAGCACACGATGATACAGGTTCCGCTGCTGTTAGTTTCATCCAAACCAGTGAACGTTTTCAGTGTTATCTCTGCTTGAGGGTGTGCAAATCGCTGGCAGGGCTAAAAAATCATCTTCGAGCACATGGAATTTTAGTGACTGAGGGAGCGGCTCTCGTCTGACAAGAAATTGCAATCATCATGTATATATTATGTATGTATGTATGTCTGCCTAAAACTTTCGACAGAGGCAACGGATTTTCACGAGATTGGTATCGTTTTGAAGATCGACCCTTCGGACGACAAATCTCGAAAAATTTGCTAAAACATTAATTCCTTCTCCTTCAATTGGGCAGTTTTCTACAGGAAGGGGTCGCTTTTTACGCCACTATTTTCGAAAGTGATGCTCTCTTTTCGATTGATTAGCCTTAATTAAAACCTTTGTCACTTCCGATTTGGCGATGGATGCAACGGCAAAGACGTCAAGTTTTTATTTTTTTTCACATCCTTTTCCTTCTTCGCGGTACTAGCACTTTTTTTTTCTCAACACACACCTCCAAACACCCGGGCAACACCGGGCACCTATACTAGTATCAGATAAAAAATCTGGAGAAATATATGGCTAAGTGTGTCTTCTTGAACTCACTAAAAGTCGATCTGATTGGTTAGTATAATCATGTGACATCGAACAGATTTGAAATCAAATAATAAGTAGTTGCGCTACCTTTATTGTGGAAACTTAAAATCCAGATAGAAATACCTAGCTCCTCTGTAAGGGTTCTCCAACCTATTAAGGACAATGAATATCCATGCTGTTAAGATTAATAAAATATTGTAACAGTTGGACTTGAAGAAGAATGAATAATTTATTAGCAATAAAGATGTCCTAAACTAAATTTACTATTAGATTTTTTATAATAGAGTAATATTAAGAAAACAAAACCAAATTGCATACTCTCCAGAGCTTTGGTTACAGAACTTTCACTTGGAGCGTGGTTGCTCTATTATGTCAATACATGTATGTATTAGTCGATTATACTGAAATACTTGCTAAAGTAATTTTCGTATTTTCATTTTATTTTCCAGTGAGTTTTATCATTCTCCCACATATTACAATGTATTTTTGGAACAAATCCGAAGAAAGATCTGAGTTCAACTCAAAATTATCGAGTTTATCATCAGCAGTCTCAAAACTTGTCAACAAATGATCCTAAACAGAATGCAACCAAAAATCTTTGTCCAAACCAAAATGGTTTCAGACCTGGACGTTTAACAATTGCTCATATCCTTGCACTACGGCGAACGATAGAAGGAGTGAAAAGCCATAACAGGAAAGCAATCATTATTTTCGTAGATTTCAGGCGTTTAATTCAACACACAGAGGCATGCTGATGAAAATATTGAAAGCTTATGATGTTCCACTAAATATACTCTAAGCAATAACTAAGATTTATGAGAACACAAGGGCAAGAGAAATAACACCAGACAGAGAAACAGAATTTTTCAATATCATTGCTGGAGTCTTATAAGAAGACGCATTAGCACCTTACCTCTTTGCCATAGTACTTGACTATGTTCAAAGAAAGACACCCAATGGAAGAGAAAAGGAGCTTAGTTTTCGTCAGCAAAGAAGAAAGAGAAAGCATGTCCAACCAATTGTTAGTACTGATCTCGATTTTTCTGATGACCTAGCATTTATAACTGAGGAAATTGGTCAAGCCCAAGAAGTCCTAAGTCAATTGGAAGAGGAAGCGCGATTGGTGGGTTTGTACTGCAATGCCAAGAAAACAGAGATACAAGCCTTCAATCACGTTGACCCATTTGCAGTGAAAGCACTTGATGGGACTCTGTTCAGGGTTGTCGAAAACTTCAAGTATCTTGGAACATGGTTAGAGAACACTGAAAAAAGTTTTGAAGTGAGAAAAGCACTGGCATGGAGTGCATGTCACAAATTGAGGAAGAAAAATTGAAAGTAAGACTCTTTGTTGCCACAGTAGAAACAGCCGCTCTCCATTATGGTGAGGCATGGACTCTTATAAATGTGCAGAAAAAGAGACTGGATGGCTGTTATGCGCGGATGCTCAGGATGGCCCTCAATACATCATGGAGGAGCCACACAGCAAACCAACAACTTCATGGTGACCTACCATGAGCATCACTGAAAGTACAGCAAAGAATGATGTGAGTAGCCTGTCCCTGCATGAGACACAGCGAAGAGGAAGCCAGCAAGCTAGTTCTCTGGATACCAACAGATGGACATCCAAACCGCAATAGAAGAAGAATGACCTACATTGACAACCTGCTACCGGACACAGGATTAGAAAGTGCTCGGGACCTGTAAACTGTCATGGGAGATCAAGAGAACTGGAAAAGTTGTGTAGATTGTTGGTGAAGCGTTCTGAAAGAAGATGGAGATAAGATGAGATGATATTAAAATAGTCCTAACGTTAATAACTTTAGAAGTAAAATGAATGAATTCAGAAATAAAGGTTTCCAAAGATATTTTTGAGTCTATCTGCTTAAATATTTAGAATGATTGATGCATATATTCATATTATATAATCTTAAATTTTTTTTTCTGAGATTAAAATCATAGACATGAAATTAATTTTAGAAAAAATGTCCCTCAAAAATTGTTATCACATCTTTTGAGAATGTGACTTTTCAGTTACTATGAATCGATTATTCATAAAGAATCCATGGAAATTCCACGGTAGTTGATTATTTTTAAAACACATAATAAATAAAATGGAATAAAACAAATAACGACGAATTTAAAACAGTTCTTTTTCGTAAATTCTTTTTTAATCTTGTAAAGCTAAAAAGAATTAATTTCAAAAATTTACATTTTTTTTCAATGGAAATTCAACACACAACACATTGTTTTGTTTTTTTTCTGAATAATATTTTATGTAAATTATAAAATAACAGATGTGAATTCACTTGCACATCTGTTTTGATTTTAAAAAGAATCTGTAATAAAAAAAAATTCAGTCTCCACTTAACATGACTTTTAAAAGAATATAAAATAAAATAGCAAATTTGAAACCGTAAAACAGACAGCCATATTTTTTTGTTTTGAAAATATTTGGAGAGGAAATGGTTTTAATGATTTTTAACTGATAAAGAGCGACTATAAATGTAGGTAGTTCGATTCTCATTAATTAATGTTTGCGATGATGATGTTTTTTTTTGTGATACCAGACTCGGACAAGTAAATTAATATTTAAATTTTAAAGGGTATAACATTAAATACTGAAACAAACGTTTTCAAAATTATATTTTAAAAAATAATTTAATTACGAAACTAAATTAACTAGAATGCATTTCTTTAGGATGATTGAACAGGCATCATGCAGAATGCTGGTTTTACATCAAAATTTAATTCTCCGAGTAAATGATATAACAAGATCTATGGGTCTATTTTGATAAGTGGAGTAACCCCACATCTGAGTACTATGCCAGGAACTTCTATGCTCTCATAAACAAAAAGTATTAAGTTTCTACTTAGAATAAATTTTCATGTATTTTCCAGAAAAATTGAAGATATATTTCCTCTCAAAATTCTAGAAGTTAAAGATTAAATTAAATGTTTCAGCAAGAAACCCGTCACACTTTACAACAAAGATTAGTGTTAGTGGGGCGGGGTAGAAAAAAGGGATTTAGGATGACTTGTATCTTTCCGTTTTTTTATTATATTTTCTATTTTGATTCTATGAAAACCTTATATAGCATGCTTACAAATGTCTTTTTAAAAGTCTTAAAGTGGAAAGAGTATTTTTTTAATTAAATCTAAAGGCAGGAATCACCAAGAAATTAAATTAATAATAATTTAATAATTTTAGGGGACAATTATTTGAAACTAAGTGGATTTAAGGAGCGAACGAATTAAAGCAAAGAAAGAATATGGGAGGGTAAGACATCTTTTCTTCTATTTTCTTTACTATTTTCATTTTACAAAAACCTGAAATTTAAACATGTCTCTTTTTAAAAGCGTAGAAATTCACATAAAATGCCTGCTAAAATATTCCTTCGTTATGGAAGTGACTTGTGTTTGAAAAAATATCCCATTTTAATTCTTCTAATAACCTGTAATTTGCAAATACTTGAATAAGTCACCGATCTCTCACTTGTTTATATATTTCTATAGCTTTCTGTCACTGTGTTAATTTAACCGTATCCTTCTTTTCTATGGAAATCGCTCCAGACAAAGCATGAAGCCACTTGATGTAAAGAGCTAAAAAATACTACGTAGAGGTCAAACTTGCTAATGATAATTGTTAGATGGACCCAGAAAACAGCAATTCTTACTTTTTAGCAGAAACATCGCTCATGGAATGTGAGGACTAAAGGACAAAGTAAGATAAGTGAAAGTGATGTGGCTGTCGAAAGTAAACCCATGATCCACTTTCTATTTTTCTTAGTTTTAATATCACTATTATTATATATGATAATATTACTATTATTATTATTATTATTATTATTATTATTATTATTGTCATTGTTGTTATTATTATTATTCTTATTATTGTTGTTATTATTATTATTATTATTATTATTATTGTTATTATTATTATTATTATTATTATTATTATTATTATTGTTATTATTATTATTATTATTATTATTGTTATTATTATTATTATTATTGTTATTATTATTATTATTATTATTATTATTATTATTGTTGTTATTATTATTATTATTATTATTATTATTATTGTCATTGTTGTTATTATTATTATTATTATTATTATTATTATTATTATTATTATTATTATTATTATTATCATTATTATTGTTATCATTATTTACTCACGAGGAGTAGTCACAAAAGCCATCATCAAAGATTTCTCTTTGATAACAACTTATGGAGTCTGACTAACAACAAGTCTCCCCACATTTCCAGTGTTCTCCATCTGTTTCAACAACCTTTGCAATAGAATTGGCGTTATCGCAACAGCCACTTACTATTGATTTCTCGTTGGCAGTGACCATTGGTCTTCACTAGAATTTTGGTGGCGAAAACCTCCCCAAGGTCCCAGTCCTCTTTGCAGAGATCTGGCTAGTGCTTTCTCTCCTCGGTCTTTCCATTCTCCTTGACCCTCCTCATTTATTTGGTGTGGTGTCAGTTTATGGTGACATGCACACTTACGAGAAGAAACAAAATTATTATTATTATTATCTGAATTATTAATTAAAATACAGTAATAATATTTGTTTTTTTTTCTCTCTTTTACTATTGAGGTTGCCATTACTTATCAAGGCCAACAGCCACTCAAGTTGAACTAAGATAGATGCCTTTACTCTTCCAATGCCATTCTTCCCACCTAGTTGCGTGCAGGGGAACAGAATTGAATGATGGCGACATGCATCAAAATGGCAGAGGTGAGGAGGCAGCAATCTTATTCAAACTATCTCCTTTTCTAATATTTTTCAGTAATAGTACTTATACTTGAGTCGTTTTGAAATCAAGAACTTGGCCCCGGGCATCATCAGGCTTCTACAAACCACTGTTTCCATCACAGAAAGATGTGACACATGGTCAGAAAATAAGAGAAGGGGTAATCAGCTCTTCTGAAGGTTCATTCTTGTTCAGTAAAAATAACCATGAACAGACCCGTTGCATTCGTGTCAGGCGAAAGACAATGAACCAATCTTTCCTCAAAGAGAGGTAATGCCTGGGAAAGATACCTCTTATGAGCCATGAACAGACCCATCTGCGTTCCCTGTTTCAAGCATTCGCTAATAACCTGTCCCTCCCCAAAGAGACAAGATTAAATGCTGGGAGATTGCACCTTTTAGGACTGAGCCGAGCCGTACCTCACACCCGCTGCGGCGCTGCTGTGGTGATTCCAGCCCACCGCGGCAGCCTCTTATCTGTTGGATTGGATGCTCAGGCGATCATCAATGAATATGACAACCATGACACTGCAAATGTCATCTGTAACTGTGTGTCTCGTTTGAAAGCAGGATAAGTGACGTTTGATAGGCAAACCGAATGGATCGACTTTTCAAACGTATGTAACGCATGACGCATTCTTGATCGAGCGAACAATAACACGAACTTCAATCGATGTTCGTCAACTTAAAGTTACGTTAATCAAACAAAACGCTTGTTTGGACAGATTAGCTAGCGAAATATTAACACGTGTTGAACATTGATTGCGATTGACGCATACATATTTACTGTTTACAAGCACGGGGTGGAGAGGATGACTATGTTTAAAGAGATATTGACAATTTATGACGATAAAGAAAAGAAAACATCCTTGAATACCGCGCATAACACCCGATTTTTAGAATCTTAAAAATATTCCAATGTGTTAGATGAATAAGCGATATGTGCGTAGGCGAAGGATGAGAGTAAAACATCAATGACAATACAGAGCAGTACAATACGAAATTTATCAATAATCACTTGGTTTCTATACTAGCTATACTTACACGGTATTGCCTGGGATTGAATGATGATCAATGAATGTTTCACACTGCCATATTTTTATTGTCATCGAAATCAGTGAACGCGTCTATTTTTTAATCAAATCGATTGATTGCCTGCTCTAGTTGGGGACCCATTGCGGTGCACTGGTGAGGGAGGAGCTTCACATGCCACCACGAGATGATCTGAAAATCACCTCTTCTCAGGTGCATGCTATCGTAAAAAATCTTGACACTTCAAAAACATGTGGACCCGATTTCATCTCGGCTATGCTATTTAAAAAGTGCTCTGTCGAAGTAGCTCCAATCCTCTCCAAACTTTACAACAAATGCCTTAATGAATCTTGGTTTCCTGCCTGCTTGAAAACTGCTTCTGTGGTACCAGTTTTCAAGAATTCTGGCGAAAGAACTGACCCAGCAAATTACCGCCTCATTAGCCTCCTCACACTTTTTGCCAAAATATTTGAGTCCATAATTAACCAAACTCTAGTCCATCACCTCAAAGATGCTAAATTTCTGACTGACCAACAATATGGATTTAGGAGAGCCCGTTCCATAGCAGACATTCTAACTGTAATCTCTGCGCGTATATACCATTCACTTGACAAAGAAGGGGAGGGTAGAGCGGTAGCTCTTGATATATCTAAGGCTTTTGACAGGGTATGGCATGAGGGTCTTCTCAGGAAAATCAGATCATACGGTATCACTGGAAGAATACTTAACATAATTACATCCTTCTTAGATAAGAGAAAAATCCAGGTTGTCATCGATGGTCGTACATCTAAACAATATGATATAAATGTGGGAGTGCCTCAGGAGTCTATACTTGGACCTCTATTATTCCTAATATTCATAAATGACCTCCCTGACAAAATTGTCTGTGAGATGGGTATATATGCTGATGACACCACGCTCTATAACAAACATGACAGGAAAACAAATGAACACATATCTAAAGAAATGGCAGAAACACTAGAGGATGACCTCCAATCTGTAGTGGAATGGGGATAAAAATGGATAGTCACATTCAATGCTGCCAAGACTAAACTTGATTCCTTCAATAACTACAAGAAACCTTCTCTACCACGAATAGCTATGGCCAAAGACTCTTTATCTGAAAGCACATCTTTTAAACTCCTTGGCCTAACGTTAACAGGAAACATGAGTTGGAACAATTACATTGAGAGCATTGTCCGAACCACTGCAAAAAAGGTAGGTTCTTTCTACCGTGCTAGAAAGCTACTAACGCCCGAAAGTATCCTGTACCTCTATAAGGCCACCATTCGCCAATGTATGGAGTATTGCTGTCATATTTGGGCCGGTGTATCTACTATTAGTCTCTCATTCTTAGACAAGTTTCAAAAGAGAGTCGCCAATCTAATTGGTCCTGAACTGTCATCTAAGCTTCAGCCTCTGTCCCATCGACGTAATGTAGCATCCCTCTGCCTGTTCTACAAGTATTTCAATGGTGAATGTTCCGACGAACTGCAAGTACTTGTACCCCCTCTATGTAAATACCCCTGACAAACCCAATAAGCAGTAAAATCCCACCCCTACACAGTAGAGATCCCTAGATGTAAGAGAGCCTTCTACTCCAGTAGTGTCTTCCTCAGAACCGCTAGACTTTGAAATTCCCTTCCAGGTTCCTGCTTCCCCAACTGTACTAACATGCAGAAGTTCAAGTGTAACGTGAATCGACATCTTGCTGCCCAACTCCCCACCTAGTACCTCTGTAGCCTGTGTCCCTAATACTAGCCCCTACATCAAAGTGGCAATGTGCCTGGTTTGGGGTGAAAAATGTAAAAATAGACAAAACACACACACACACACACACACACACACACACACACACACACACACACACACACACACACACACACACACACACACACACAAAGATCCTTTTATATAAAAGATAGATAGATAGATAAATTTGATTATCACAACATTGTTTGAACATCCGGTTATTAATTCAACTAAATTGTTACAAAACTATAAAAATGTTTTTACTAATGTTGTTTTAATCTTTATTTATAACTATCCCAGGTACCCGGCATTGCCCGGGTATTTGGATGTGTGTGTTGAGCAAAAAAAAAAAAATAAAAAAATAAAATAAGTGGTAGTAGGCAGGAAGGCTCAACCCCGTACCGCGAAAGAGGCAAAAAATATTTGAAAAAAAAAATGTGACGTCTTTGCTGTTGCGCCCATATCCAAACCGGAAGTGACGTAGGTTTAAATTAGAGCTAGACAATTGAAAACAGGCGATGACTTTCGAAAATATCGGCAAAAATGCGATCCCCACCCTGTAGAAAAGTGTCCAGTTAAAGGTGAAAGAATTAATGTTTTTAGCAAATTTTTCGATATTTGTTGGCCGAAGGGTCGAGCTTAAAAATGATACTGATCTCGTGAAAATCCGTTGCCTCTGGCGAAAGTTTTAGGCATACATACATACATACATACATACATACATACATTTAAACAGACAGGTGAGATTTATATTATAGACTAGCAGGGCTACCCGGCGTTGCTCGGGACCGTATAAACAATGAAAAAACAAAAGCAGATATTGAACATATGTTTTATTCTTAGGGGAGAGGAATCTTTCATCTCAAGTTTTAGCGTTACAAACAAACATTTGTCTTTTATATATATAGATAATGACAGGTTTTTTGGGCCCCCCTCGAAGATAACTGATCAGTTGACCAACTTCTAATGGTCCGTTTGACGTGAAATTTCGATATTTGTCATCCGGGTGATGGGGCTTCGATATGATACCAAATTTGTCAAGTTTGGTTCCGTCTTTCAAAAGTTTTAGCGTGACAAACAAACATACATACATACACACAGACGTTTGGCTTTTATATATATAGATTAGAAAAATAAAGTGACCTCCTCCCAAACAGAACAGACTTGCGTCACTTTTATGTCCTCTTACAAAGATTAAAATCAAGATATAATGCTACTCAACTTTATGTATAGAATATTGATACCAATTTTGATCAAAATCCATTACATGATTTGAATGTCTAAAACATTAAGTTTAAACTTAAGGGATTTTAAGAAGAAACTGGAATTCACAGAATTTCGCTTAATTGGTGTTTAATCAATATGAATTAAAACTATCTATATATCTATAAAAGTTAAAGTGTCTGTCTGTCTGTGTATCTGTGTATCTGTATGTCTGTGTGTGTACACTTCCCTACGCAATAACTCTGTCAATTTTAAGTCTACAGGCTCGAAATTTGATATACAGGTTACTGAGATTTGGAAAAATCGATGTGATCGGTTTTCGGCCAGAAATTAGGCAATTAAGGGGTCAAGTTTAACGATTTGACCTTTGAGAACTCCTCCGACAATTTTCGGTCTAAACACTTGAAATTTTAGATATAAAAATTTTTTTGGACATGGATCTAACTTAATAACTTAATTTGAGCTCAAAACAATAAATTTTAAGGGGTCATAATAGGGTTCAAAGTTAAAAAAAATTACCCACTTTTTTTTTCTCAACATACATCTCCAAATACCCGGGCAACGCCGGGAACCCATGCTAATATATCTATAAAAATGAACGTGTCTGTGTATCTGTCTGTCTGTGTGTACATTTCCCTACGCAATAAGTCTGTAAATTTTAAGTCTACACACTCGAAATTTCATATACAGGGTACTGAGATTTGGGAAAATCTTTTTAATCCGTTTTCGGCCAGAAATTTGGCGATTAAGGGGTCAAAGTTTAACGATTTGACCTTTGAGAACTCTACCAAACTCCTCCGAAAATCTTCGGTCTAAACACTTGAAAGTTTAGATATAGGTTCTTTGGAAATGGATCTAACTTAATAACTGGACTTGAGCCTAAAGCAATAAATTTTAAGGGGTCATAATAGGGGTCAAACTTTAAAAAATTGACCGCTTTTTTTTTTCTTTTTTGCTCAACATACACCTCTAAATACCCGGGCAACGCCGGACACCCATGCTAGTATATCTATAAAAGTGAAAGTGTCTGTCTGTGTGTGTGTCTGTGTGTGTGTACATTTCCCTATGCAATAACTCTGTCAATTTTAAGTCTACAGACTCAAAATTTGATATACAGGGTACTGAGATTTGGGAAAATCTATGTGATCGGTTTTCGGCCAGAAAATTGACCTTTAATGGGTCAAAGTTCAACGATTTGACCTTTGAGAACTCTACCAATCTCCTCCGACAATTTTGGGTCTAAACACTTGAAATTTTAGATATAGGCTCCTTGGAAATGGGTCTAACTTAATAAATTGATTTGAGCCCAAAACAATAAATTTTAAGGGGTTAAAGTTGAAAAAATTGACCGTTTTTTTTTTTGCTCAGCATACACCTCCAAGCACCCATACTAGTTTTATATAAAATCTTATGTATTCTAATTTTCGAATGATATATTATGGCCTTTAAAAACTTTAAGAAAAACCCAAGAAACTTAAATTTGGAGAATGTTTATTATTTAATTTATTATTAAATATTGTTAAAATTTCCCAAAACTTGGAGCTATCTGAATTTTCACAAGGGGCTTCCACTTCGTCTTCACCCCAGTTTCATAAAACTAAATTAAACTAATCATAGCTTACATTATTCACCCTTAGGTTTAGTATGCGTATCCCAAAATTCAAAATAATCGTTTAATTAGTATAGGAGTAAATCCTCTACATCAAAAATATATAAACATATATATTTTTTTTTTTTACATGGAGGTTACCACTTATCAAGGCCCGGAAGCCACTCGGGGATAAGTGTTATTGCATGTACAGTGATCAATGGGATAGTATCGTAGTAATCTTTAGTATTGGAGATTTGATAAAGTGTCTTACTTAAGGGGGCGGTTTGTCAGGAATTTGTTTATGTTGGACTTTAAGACATCCAAGTTGTAGTCAGGTTGGTAACAGGCAAACGGAAGAAAGTTCCACAGTCGTGCACTTCTAAGAAAGAAGCTCTGCTCATGGAATCTATGCTTGGATTTAGGCACAGATAAAGAGTGGGGAAAATTAATGACAGTGGTTTCAGCCAGACGGGTGTTTTTCATGAAAGATTAGCGAGGGGGGACCAGAGATTGGAGCTCAGACGAGCACTTGCCATGAAAATAACGATAAAACAAAGACATGCTCGCAACGTCTCTTCTGTGGGAGAGAGACTGCAGGGAAGAGAAAAGGGCATCCCCCACTAAGCCACAAAGTCTATTTTGTACTCTGTCAAGGCAGGATATATACACATACCTAACTTTATGTAGAGATAAATATTAAAACTTTCACTAAGTTGGTGTAATTTTCTGATTATTATGCCATTTTTTTTCTAATCAGGTATATTCATTGTTTTTTTTTTATAAAAAAATACTTTTATTTTCATTGACCGTCCCTGTTATTATAAAAGTTTGCTTTTCCATAAATAAATGCCTGTTTGGTTGAGCTTTTCTTTTTTTTTTCAAACAATTTTGGTATTTTAAAATCTCATGACCCATCCTAGTGGTGCCATGCAGTCTGAAGAGTAATTATCAAGGCTTCCTCAACTCTATTACAGTCGGTTGGTTTTTCTTACTCAGCAGATTTCACGACGCTATAGCATTATTATTGTGGATAAGGGAGTCCATCAAATCAATACCTAACCGTTATATAAATAGAGATTAGATGTACATTTATTTTTAACCTTTCAAACTTTTAACACATGTGAATAAATCAATTTGATTACTCTCTTTTCGTACTTTGAGCAATTATTTATTTTCCTGTTCATATTTCTAGTTTACTTTTATTCATAAGTTTTTCGTTACGTTTTGATATCATATAGAATTAACCCATAATCTTCGTTAAGAAGGCCTGTTCAATGGAGAAGTGACGTCATGCTAGTGGTATAAGCAAGCAAGTTTTCATTACATCTTGATGTCATAAGGTTGCCTGAGAAGAGGTATTTTCTTGTTTTATGCCAGTTTTTTATTTATCCACTTGTGCCCTTTTTACCTATGCCATTTTACTTGTGCTATTTTTACCGTGCCATTTTTACTGATGACCTGTGCAATTATTACTGATTATCTTGGACATTACGTGCAAAATTGTTAATAAATCTGACATACTTTTCTCTTGGCACCGTTTTGATTCGGATTGCGATGTCTCTCTTCAGGTTAGAAATGGATTGAAAAGCCAGCACACAAGTGGAAGTGCATTAAGACTCCCCCCCCCCAAAAAAAAATGACAGCATATATCCATTTTTTTTTTTTTACTTTGGAGTCACCACTTATCAAGGACCGAAGGCTACTCGAGGATACGGGGTAATGGATGTAAGGTGGTAGTGTAGTAATCGTTAATGGTGTAAATTGGGTAGAATATGATTATTTATGGAGACAGCTCAATAAGAACTTGTTTACATTGGATTTGAAGACTACCATGTTGTATTCAACTGGGAAGCAGGTCAGCAGAACGGTGTTCCAAAGGCGGGCAGTTCTGAGAAAGCATCTTTTTTCATGGAATCTGCATTTAGATGTAGGCACAGATAGAGAGTGGAGGAAACCGTTGATGGTGGTTGTAGTTAGAGGATTGACTTGATACGCATTCTGATGTCTCCGTTCAGTCTCGAAAGACAAAGGATACCCCTTGTAGGGGAAGCTGCACGTGTAATTGTTAGGCAAGGGTTGTGCAATATCTAACCATGCCTCTCCTGAATCAGCACTGTTTGGGTCCAGCGGCAAGGAGAAATCCAGGACGACTGGACACAATGCCGAGATAAGCGGATTATCTCTAAGATAACCTCATAAAAACAAAAACAACTTTACATTCATTGTGAATTTTGCTTCTCCACCTTGTATATATAATATAATATAATGAAATAATAATTCTAGAGTTTTTACATATTTTTCAATTGGTTGCGATGCACTGAGGAGCCAGCTTTAAACAAAGGTAAATGAGTCGCACTGACATAAAATGCTTCAAATTTAATTGGAGTCTGATCAACCCACTTGCAAAATAGCACAAGGAAAATGACATAGGTAAAAAGAGCACAAATAAGGAAAAATGGCATAAAACACGAAAATAGAGTAGTAGTTCACCCTTATCAGTATTCAGGCAACCATATGACATCAAGACGCAATGAAAAACTTATATCACTAGCATGACGTCAGTTCTGTGTAAATGCTGTTACAAATCTAAACAGTTCTGGAATGTCAATCAGTTCCTTTCCAAACTTGAGAGATTATTTTATTTCACCATTATAAAGCTAGTATTTATCTCTCTTCTACTGCAAAAAGATATGACACAAGGTCGGAAGGTGATGATTGAAAAGCCAGCACACAAGTGGAAGTGCATTATGATCCCCCCCAAAAATGACAGCATATATCTAGTTTTTTTTTTTAGTTGAGAGTCACTCCTTATCAAGGTCCGTAAGCCACTCGAGGATAAGGGTTAATGAATGTAAAGTGGTAGTGTAGTAATTGGTGTTCCAAACGCAGGAGTTCTTGGAAACAAGTTTTGTTCATGGAATCTGCGTTTAGATTTAGGCACAGATAGAGAGTGGAAGAAATCGTTTATAGTGGTTGTAGCTAGTCGAGTGCTTTTTTTGCGAAAGTTTGGCAAGGGGGATCACAGATTGAAATTCAGTCGAGCACTTGCCATGAAAATAGTGATAGAACAGAGCCAGGCTCGCAACGTCTTTTGATATTTAAAACTGTTCAGAAAAATAACACAAAAAGCTTATGTACTTACATGTTAGGTTAAAATATAAAAAAATACACTGAAAAATGATAAAAATTCATCCAGTATTTTCGTTATACCGGAAAAAAATTCTCTCATCACCATTTTTCACATTTATTAAGGCCAAAACAAAAAGGGATGTAAGTAAAAAAAAAAAAGTCAGAAAAACTCCCATGTTAAGAATGGATTCCAAAATTTGCATGAGGATGCTTTGATTTGATATAAAATATCAAATTAATTCATCCCCATGCAAAAAACAAAAAAAATGCATAAATTTTGGTGTACAGCCCCTTTTTAACCCCACAGGTATTACATAATTTATTTTGCAATTATATTTTTTTACTGTCGAGATAAAACTGGATAAGAATCAAAATGCCTGAGCAGCCTTATCAGTATTCATTGATAGGGGTGCCTCATGTGATTACCTCCAACACTGAGAAAAGACAGACTCAGCAATTGCACCAAGGAAGCATAGCACAGAAATAACATTGCCATTCTTTTAACTCAATTGATTTGCTTTTTCATGCCACACAGACAAACAGAGATGACCAGGTGTCGATAGATGCTGATGATGGCTTTGATTTTCACTAGAGACTTGTTAGCTGGGTTGTGTCCCTAATAACAATTGTTTTAAATCTGTCCACTGACACTACCACGTTGCTACTACCTCCCTACCAAGATGAGGAAGGGTTGGACTTGAAGGGGGAGGATATTGCTGCTGGAACCCGAGCATGATAATTTTCATATTTTGGCTGATGTAACCTCTCGACTTACTTTTCAAATTTGTAAGTCTTTATGTTTAACTCGTAAATCTATGTGGAATTTCGAACTGAACTAGATAATCCATATGGGTAGATTGTTCTCGTTTCATCAACTATGAACTGTTAAACTCTAGAAGACTGTCACTTAGAAGTGATTACGAATAAACACATTTAACTCTTGTTACAATGGCTGAAGCCATAGTAAACTAAGACACTGGAACTGCTGGAAGCATCTAAGGCAAGAAGAAGCTGGAGCAGGTGCTGCTGAAAGAAGCTGCTGAAAGTTGCTGGAGCATCAGATGCTAGAGGCTGCAGGAACTGGAAAACTGCAGGAGTCGGAGGTGGAAGTACAAGAGTGAGCTGAAAGTAAAGGATTGAGCTGGGTCTGGACTTGCAGGAAGCTGCAGGAGCCGGAGGTGAAAGTGCAGGAGTGACCTAGAGCAGAGCTGGTAAGGTAGGAGTGGAAGCAGGAACCGGAGAGCTGGAGTAAGATGAATGGAGTAGGCAGCAAGGTGTGCCCTGAAAATTTTTCATTTGCTGTTGCTGCTACTGTTCGTATTTTTCCCCACTCTCTGGGCTTGGTGATTTGCTATGCAGGTGGGGGCCTCATAACCCTAAGCTGAATTAGAGGTATTTATTTCTCTCCCACAACAAGAAATGTAACACAATGTACTACAAGTGGGTCCTTAAAACAACTTTAAACACTTCATCAAATCTCCACACTAACGTAATGTACTTGCAATAACCCTTATCCCTGAGTGGCTTCCGGGCCTTGATAAGTGGTGATCACTGTGTAAAAAAACAAAAACAAAAAAAAAAAACACCAGAGTCGGAAAATGAGATTAAGAAGTCAGCACCCACGAGAAGGAGTATTCTGATCTGCAAAAAGTTGGTACCCTCCGGTAGTGGCGTCTCAGGCGATTAGCAATAAACTAACCCATTCTCAAAGGGAGGAAGCAAAGCATGGGAGGGTGGACCTCCAAGAACTACACGGGACCTAATCAATAGGAAAAAGGAATGGTCTAGACCAGGGTTTCCAAAAGGGGTCTGTATCACGCAGCAGGGAGGAGGGGCGTTACAAGACTTCAGGTGGGTGGTGGCCAAATTTATTATATAGAGGGCCTCTGAGATTTTTGGGGAGCGGGGAAACACTGAGAGCTTCTAGTAACATTACTAGGTGTTCCTCAACAAAAATCGGCACATTGATCGGTGATTCCTTTGATTATTATTCTGATTTTTATTTTATTGATTATTGTATTAATTAACCCACTTGATTTATAGTTGTTAATGCTCCTATTCAATTAACAGGTAGAATTTTGTTGAGTAAACTATTATGTACTACCACTACTACTAACATTATTATGTAAGGATGCATGGAGGGAGGAGGGTGGTAGTAGGTATTCGAGTGTTCTATGGCAGGATAGGCGTTTAGACTCTGTTGATTTTGGTGCGGGGTTGCCACACGTGAAACCCAGAATGAATTGGATTTTATTTATTGCTTAAGACCTGCCCCCATCTTTTATACAATATTTTATTAAAATTTTATGTAAAGAACAAGTGGGTCCTTAAAACAATATGGCACAAGGCCAAAAAGGAATTGGGGTAGAAAGGGTGTCCACTTTGTGTATCACTAAACTAGCTTCAATCACCATCATACCACATTCGCTCTATGGACTTAAACTATTTAAAATATGTTCAAATGAATTAAATTTATTTACAAACAAACAAACAAACAAACAATCAAACAAAAAAGAATTTTATTTGCAAACAAAGAATTTTCTTTTGTTTTTATTATCGAACAATAAAATCAAAAAGAAAAATCAGCAATCAAAGAAAAAAAACTGTAATCATGTATGAAAGAAACCAAATAAAATGCTAGTGGAGGGGGGGGATTCCCACCCTAACTAATTCCTAACATGCTCACTGTTTTTGGGCTATTGCTGAAAACAAGAAAGTCACTTCATAGAAGGAGATGGGTGATGCCTAAAAGGAAAAAAAAAGAGGGAAGGGAGTCTTGACCTCCACGCAATAAGTACCCTTAGGACGGACGAAGAGAAACTGGGAGAAGGCATTCTGGGGATATTCTAACACCAAAAAATAAAATTGAAAGACAGGATTAATTTTCACTATAATTAAGAAACTGTTTTTATTCTCTTTCTATAGCCCCCTAAGACCGGCGTGTGCAAGATTTCAGCAGGGAACATATATTTTTAATTGTTTCGACTAAATGTGTATAAATTAGTGGTTTGAATTCATCTACATTTGAAACCCGTGAGCGGCAACCCTCTCCTATCACATCTGAATTTGATTTTAAGCTAGTGCTTAAAATACGAAATTAGATCATAATTAGAAGGTAGCAATCTTCCTATATGCGTGAAACCAACACTAGTAGTCTACGTCCAGAATTCACGTAGTTAAAAGGCGTTGAGAAAAACGTGTTCAGCTGTTTCTATTTCACCCCTCTTTCAACGTGGACACACACACACACACACACACACACACACACACACACACACACACACACACACACACACACACACACGTGCGCAAAATAATGACTTGGATGAACAACTGTCCCTTTTGTTTTGAAGAGGGGATTCCATTCATGTTATCGTTTGGGTTGTGAAATTTGAGTTCTTATTATAGAGTTTTCATTTACACCTAGATATATGACAGAAAGGCATTATAGTTTATCTTCTAGGGGGAGATAATGCATGCGCTTTTCTTTTTTTTTCTTTTTTTTTGTTGGGGAATTTTTAAAAATAAAGTTATTTACGTTAGGTCAAAGAAAAACAGATTAATTTAACCTGCCTGAAATAAATAACTTATTTCTGACTTGGTTATTGCGCTTAATAATAGTAGTAGTAGTAGTAGTTGTAGTTGTAGTTGTTGTTGTTGTTGCTGTTGTTATTATTATTATTATTATTATTATTATTATAGTAGTAGTAGTAGTAGTAGTAGTAGTAGTCTCAACCTTTGGATGTTTTTAGTTGTCTGTATTTTCTTAAACATCAGATCAATTTCTTTGACTTTAGACATTCAAGCTGTATTAACACTATCGCCGTTTCCAACGAGCAAGCCTTTTGCAAAATTGTAAAAAAATTGTCTTGTCAATCTGATTAAGACACTTATGGCGGCATTTTGTCATGTTTCCAAGCTTTTTAATTACAATGGGAATCACCTTGCCTGTCATACAGTTCGAGGTGTTTGTTTCATAACATTCTTAACTTTATGACGTTTTTTTACATTTATTTTTTTAAACATTCAAGCTATATCTTAACACTTTCGCTGTTCCCAACAGGTAAGCCTTTTGTAAGATAGACTTAAAAAAAAATAGCAGACGAAAAAAGTAAACGTTTCTAACTGAAATTTTAGATTCACGGTTATTATCGGTTATTATTACGTTTATCGCTCCGTCCGTTATCATGCTGTGCATCCAAAAAGGAAAGTGGAATATTCCAAATAAACCTTGTCATCACTTGAAATTTTAAAAAAAATTGATGCCGCTGTTGAGGCAAAGCTAATAAAAATGATTTGTCTTTCTTGGCCTTTTGGCTAAGATCAAAGTGTAGTGTCTGTTCTCAGACACGAAACTTTTGCTCTTTTTCAAGGGATCCACCACCAGGCTCTCGAGCTAGGTTAAGGTGTTTTTTTGCATACTAACTTTCGTTAGCAAGGACCAGACCCCCTCCTTTGGGGAGTCAAGACCTCAAGGACCGACTCCACATTTGTGGGAGCTTGGACCCGAAAACCGATCCCCTTTTCTGGGAGACTGGAATTTCGGGACCAGCACCACTAGTTGGTAGTTGTGACCGGCTTTCGTTTGTTTTTTCTTGTTGTTTTTCTTCGTTTCGATCTCACCTCTCGTGACTAGGATGGTCTACTTTCTCACCACTTAATTGCCTGAGCAGCACTCTGACCTGCCAGGCCAAAACTTTGTCTATTTTCGCTGCTCTCCCATTGGATCGAGCAGACAGGGTTCACTTTCTCGCTTCCGTTGGGGTAGTTAGTGGGTAGGGTGACGTGGGGTAGGACGGGTGCTTCGTTTCTGCTCCCCTCTGTGGGCAGAGATGTCTATCCCCTCTCTCTCTTAATTGCGACGCGGCACTCTGACCTGCTAGCACCCACTGCATCTTTCTTCTCTGCTCTCCCCCCTCACGTGGGGATTCGAGCTGCTAACCCAACATCCCTGTAAGGGGAGGTCAAAACTCTAATTTCTGCCAAGCCCGCTCCTCCCCCTCCACCCCATCCATTCCCCTGGGTTTTCCTTTCTCCCCACTACGCTTTGGTCTGGGTCAGCGGCCAGAGCTACCACCACGATGCCAGGCAGGTGGACCATACCAGTCCAAATGCGCAACATTGCACCGCTGGAAGAATCGCCGACGAAGGGAACCAAGCCCTCTCCCCCTAAGAAGGCGGAATGCGAGGTAGGGCCACAGCCTGCGGCGACCTTGCACAAGATCGACAGGGTAGGGCCGCAGCCCGTGGCGACCCATCAAGATGCACCTGCAGCATCCGGAAACGGTGCAACTGCTCCCCATGAGGGCAACCCGCTGGGAAAAGCCCTTCCCAACATGCCGGGTGTGGAAAAAGCGGTGGATTCTGAGTCAGCGTCAACCAAAGACCCAGAACCATCGAAAACAGCAAGAGAACAAGTCTGTCCCGCTCCCCAAAAGGGCGACTCCCCTTCGGTGGAAAGGGAAGATGAGAGCAGCAATACCGAGGAGCTGTTCTTCGCCACGATCGCCTCCATTCATTCACTCTTCTGGAATGGAGCTAACGATCCGCCCTCCAACCTTCCCCAAGAGAGCAATGACCAAAAGGAGGTAGCAAAGGAAGGGAGCAGCAACGTACCTGCCTATGCCGACAAAACCAAACGGGCAGGAACAGCACCACCCCCAGCCGCCACACCTTCTACATCATCTGCCGGAGACGCACCCCCAGGAGGGGAGGTACCACCAAGCCTCCAGAAAAGCCGTACTCAGCAGCCTTCTAAGAGGAAGAAGGAAGTAACCCAGGGGGTTGGCCACAGCCAAGATACAAATGCATCAGTAGACTGGCCAGCGCTTTCCCCCAACATTGAGATGAGCCAAGTGGACCCCAAACCCGGCCAATCCAACATTAAAGGAGCAGCGCCAGCAAGCCCGCACACGGAGCCAGCCAAACCCAAGCAGGGCAAAAACACAGCATGGGGTCCGCAATCCCAAGAAGAACAGCTGACACCTGAAGGCTACAGAGAACTGTTTTCCTTGACTTATAAAGAGTACACCAAGGGAAACATCATCCTTCCCCTTCCTGGACAAGTCGATGAATTGGAAAACGTGTTCTCTCCCTGATCACTTCAGACCTAAGAACCAGGAGCCTCACGGGAGTCAGCAAGGAAACCATGATTGAACTCCTTCTCGACCAAAACATTTCGGCCAAATACGTCTGCAGAAGGAGTTATGTAATGTGGGACGTGCTGCTCCCCAGCCAAGAAGAAGCTGAAAGACTGTCCAGGACGGACCGGAACTGGAAAAACATCCGTATCCAGCCGGAGTACCTGAACAAGAGAAGAGCCAACGTCACCGTGCAGAAAGCGATATGTTACATAGGGGCCAAACAACTGGGAGCCATACTCAGCCAATACGGTGACGTTGAGGCGGTAACCCCAGTCAAAGGCCAACGCAACGTATTGACCAGTGATTACAAGGTACAGATGGTCCTGAACAGAGCCGAATTTGACAAAATTCCGGCGATGCTCAAGTTCAACAAGTGGACAATGTCGGTGATTGTGGAGGGAAGAAAGCCACAGTGCTGGCATTGTCAGAAACAAGGACACATGGCCAAGGACTGCCCAAAAAGAGCCCCGGCCAAGGCCCCGGAAAAAACAGCAGCTAAGGCGACGACTGAGGCTGTCCCAACCAGAGTGCCATCAGCGGCCCAGGCTACCCCAGCAGCAGAGGCTGGATGGTCGATGGTCACCAGGAAGGGTAAACCCTCCAAAAACTTACCCAAGCAAGTGGTGATCAAAGACCATCCCGAAAAAGCCACTAGTATTTCGGCCATGGAAGTGGAGGCACCCTCTTCCTCTGGCAAGAGGAAGCTACAAGAGGAGAAGGAGGGAGCATCTGAAGAAGAGGCCGACCAACCCGAAACGACCAGCAACACCGTCACAAAGACTACGAAGGAGGAGAGAAAGATGAGGAGGAAGAAGAGCCAGAGAACCAAAGCTATCTCCCCGGACATTACCATCAATGAAACCCCCCTACCCCCAACCCCCATTCAACCAGAGCCAAAAAAACCCTCCCCACCAAGATCCCCCAAGAAGTCATCCCGGTACCCCTCTGGAGACAGTGTAAAGGGGATGGAAAATCACCCCAATCCCCCAACTCAGGACACTCCTCAAAGTCCTGTCACCACCCCTACCCCTATTCTTCCTCCTCCTCCTCCTCCCCCTCCGCCTACTACTACCAAAGAAGGCCTGGCCACCACTACGAAAGTCCGTACAGAACGGATTAAGAAGTTTCCCTTCCTGCCAGGAGACAGGATATGTGAAGCGGGCTCTCTGCTATCAGTTCCGGAGTTGAAAGGGAAGCAGAAAGCACAGTACAAGAACTCCGGAACTTTGTGCACATCGGGGCAGAGAACATTACCAACCCCAGCAACTTCAAGGACGCGCCGATGCTGACAACTTTTATTCGGGAGAACAAAGACCCCAGAACTCAAGCCCTCTGGAATATGCTAGAGGCAGCGAGGGATGCCATAAAGGGCCAGCAGCTGGTGGACATGGAGCACCCCTCGCTCAGAAAAATAAACTTTCAGTGTGAAGGCAAAATCCCCATCTACTGTCATCCTTCCTTCTACAGGGCGTTAAAACTAACCTTTCCCCTAGATGTGGGAGGCGTGGCTAAGGATGGACAGCCTTTTACGGATTTACTTACCGGCAGCCTTGGCCAGGCCTTCTACGTCCTCACAGACCCGTCTGTGACACTGCTTGAGGTAAGTGAACATGTCTTTGAACTTGGCCACTTTTAATGTGAGGGGCATCAGGTGTCGAAGCAAGGCCTCGCGCGTTGTGAGAGACCTTTTGTCTTAAGGTAGATATTGCCGCTATCCAGGAGACCCACTTTGTTTGTAACGAGGATTGCCAGGTGCTGGTAAACGATTACGATGTTTACTCAGCATATGGCAATACTTATAGTCGTGGAATCTCCTTGCTAGTGAGTCGCACCCTGTCAGCGTCGGTGAATGTTAGTTCTAATGGGTGATTGGAATGCAATCCTTGATTCCAAGATAGATAAGGTCAGAGGGGCTAGTGGGTCGGTGTGGTGTGACAGCAGTCTGTCTGACCTGATGGCCTCGTGCGATCACGTCGATAGATTCCATCTGGATCATCCAGGGCGGGAGATGTGGACGTGGCATGCTGTAGTGCCTTCCCATTTGAGTACCTACTTGGATCTGATGTTAGAAGAGGCGACATAGACTTTCTATTTTGCCCCACGTTCCACTTGTTAGGACACTCGGACCATAAACTTGTTATGGCCCGTTTGAACTTAAGTGCTAAGCCTAAACTAGCCAGATACTGGAAGTTTAACAGTACCTTGTTGGAGCTGGAGGACTACCGGTTGAAGGGTACCGAGTTAATTCAGCGGGCTTTAGTGGGGGCGGTTACAGGGAGTAAGTGGTGGGTTAGTCTTAAGGCCAAAATTAGACGCTTCTCTGTTCAGTACAGCCAACGCCTCGCGCTAGATAAGGCTAAGGCAAAGAAGCGTTTAGAGGATAAGCTGACCCGGGCGGTGGAGGAGGGGACTCCTTAGAGATAGCATTAGCCAAACAAGACCTCAGCCGCTTGGCTAGCGAACGGTATGAAGGTCAAGTAGTTAGAGCTAGGTTAATGAAAGCCTCTAACGAAGCTATTAATGTTGATGCTGTTGAGCGTAAGGCTGCTCTAAGGTGCGGTTCAGACGGGTACATTCGGAAAGTACATAACCTGGAAGGACGTGCCCTAGTATCGACTCGGGAGATCTGCGAGGGGTTTCAGGAGCATCTATCGGAGCGCTTCACCCAACTACCCGGACTCAGGGTCGATGAGTTTGGCAGCTATTTGGCTGACTCACCCCACCTCACGACGGCTCAGGCAGCTAGTTCTGATGGTCTTGTTACGGAACATGAGGTCATTACTGTGTTGAAGCAGGTCGGCTACAACAAGTCCCTGGGGCTTGATGGTTTACCCCACGAGTTTTACTTGAGGCTGTCGCCCATGTTGGTCCCTATTCTGAAGGATATGTTCAACCATTGGTTTGCCCAGGGTCCCATCCCTGGACAGGTTACCAAGGGAGTGATCACATTGCTGAGGAAAGGTCAACGGCATGGTGGGGTGGAAAATTTTGACGACTTTAGGCCTTTGACTCTGCTAAACACAGAGTTAAAGATTTTGGCAAAGATTCTTGCGAATCGCTTGCAGGTTGTCATTGCTGACTTGATCGAACCAGACCAGAGCTATGCTGTGAAGGGGAGATCAATTCAAGACAATCTTCATCTGAGTCGTTCGATTATAGAGGGAATAGAAGACGACACTGAAGCCGCGGTGATCAGTTTAGATCAGTCCAAGGCGTTCGATAGGGTCAACCATCGGTTCCTGGGATCTGTGCTAGAGGCCGCCGGATTTAATTCGGACTTCCGCAAGTGGATCTTTGTCCTGTATGATAGACCAACGGTCTATCATACAGGACAAAGTCCTGCGCAGAATTGCTTTACCTGGAGGCACATGAGCCAGGGTTTACGTGTTCACCGATGACGTCACCGTGTTCGTGTCTTGCCCCACGGACGTTCAAGCGGTGGTCGAGGCGCTCGCTCGATACGAAGAAGTCACAGGGGCTGTCTTCAACCGCAGCAAGTCTGTCGGCCTGCGGTTGGGGGCCTGGACCGGGGTAAACTCACTTTCAGGTATCTTCAGCTGGACCGATGGGCCGGTCCGCATTCTCGGTGTCTGGTTTGGACCAGGACTTCAGCTGGAGAAAAATTGGTCGGAAGTATATGGCAAGGTCAAATCGTCGGTCAAGACTTGGATTCGAAGGAAATTGTCCTTGAAGGGTCGGGCGGAGGCGTGTGCTACATACGTCTTTCCACTCATCCTTTACTGATTGTCTGTACTTCCTCTCCCTGCACATCACCTAACCCATGTACAAAAGCGCCTTGACTCACTTCTGTGGGACGAGGATAAGCATTATGTGTGCAGAGAGGTCTGTGTCCAACGTCTGAGCGAGGGAGGCCTGGGTCAGCCCAGTCTCTTGTGTCATAAAAACGCCAAGAGATTGGTTTTCCTGGATCGTTTGCTAGAGGAGAACGCTCCTTGGGACCCTGCGGTTGAGAACTCGTTTCCCAATTTCAAACCCGACACCTCGGTAGAAGGTCGTCGTAAACCGAGGGGGGAGTCCAAATTCTTTGCCAAATGCCGGAGTGCACTTAGAGCTTTGCCGGGGAGCAGTGTCCTCGAACAGCCTAGAAAGCGACTTTATCGGGAGTTAGTGGTGGGTACCGCGAAGGATCCTCTTTGTAGGCGGTTAGGTTGGTCGATGAAGGTTATCCGCTCTCAATGGAGTTGGGCGCCGGGTCGGGATTTTCTGACAAACTCGGAATTCTCCCTGACCTGGCGATTGGTCCAAAAAGCACTGTCCCTCTTTGACGAATTCAGCAAGTACAAAGAACAAACGAGGGCCTGGTGTCTGCGCTACGACGAACACAAACTCGAATCGGCCGAGCATGCGTTTTTCACTTGTAGCCGGATCCAGGCCCTATTGAAGTACGTCGGAGAGGTAACGGCTTGCATCGATGGCGATAGGCCGCTCGATCTCGACATAGGATATTTCGTTTACAACATGGAACTGCCGTTCCCCAGGGAGGAAACAATGGTTTTCCTGGCGATCCTAGCAGTAGCGCGTATGGTGATCTGGATCACGCGCCTTAAGTTGGTCCGCAAAGGGACATCTGTTCCGGATCGGGATCTGATTGTTTACTTTAAACATTTGCTTAAGGTAAAGATCAGATGCGATTGGAGGAGGTTGCCTAGAGTGGAATTCAATAAGAGGTGGGTGCACAGCACTAGTTTATGCATCCGTCAAAGAGCCAAGTTTCAATACGTGTTCCCCCCTTAAGCATGGTACGGGTGGTGCTGGGTCCTTCGGAACCCATCCCGCTTAGAATCTAGCTAAGTCATTTTAAGAAGACTCTTGACTGGTGGTACAAATGAGATCCTGTTCCTGACTTTATTTTTTGGTATTAGAGAATCTCTGAGTCTGCCCATCCCCTTTGCGCCACATCTTTGCTTTTTGACATCCCCGGTCAACCCCCTTCTCAGAGGTCACCTTCCAACCCCCTCCACCTGTTGCTTTATTTTCTCTCATTTCCATTAAGGTTTCTTCCCCAATCCCCATTAGGGATCGCCCTGCTTGTTTTCGGTTCCCTAGAAAACAGTGACGGGGGGGGGGGTCTAGTCACCTAGATTAGTACAAGGGGGGGCCTCACTAACAACCCAGTAGAATTTATTTTTTATTTTTGATATGAACATTTTTGATTAGCTTTCCCCACTCCACGAACATTTTTACTCTTAATTCAAAATTTTTTTTATTTTCTAATGAAATTGAACTTTATTTTCTCACACATGCACATACACACAAAATATTATATATTTTATATATATATATATAAAAAAATGCATACACAACACACAGACACCTTTTTCTTTTTGTAAATATGTCAATGTTATCCATAACACTGGGGTTTTATTAGTTATATTAGGATCCACAGAATGAATGAGGTATTGTGGTAAATGTTGCCAGTCAAGAGTAAGACTCCAAAGTCTTCAATATTCACTTTTTGTCACTTTAGTCACAAAGACCCTGTACCCTCACCCTCCCATTTCTTATAGGGCCTTGTGCCTAATTTTGTTATTGAAAATTTTTGTGTGTTGCAGTTGCAAAATTGTATGTCCAAATTTTTGAAAATAATAAAATATATAAATAAGATCAAAGTGTAGTATCTGTTCTTAAGGTGCTACATTTCAATTTCTTCTCTCTCAGTGGAAGAGAAATCCTTTAAGACTAAGACAATTTTTTTCTCCACGTTCAAAAACGACCCCGCTGTCTAAATCCGTCCCGTGGGGAGACATTGTGAATAGGTACTATGTTTAATGTAACAAAGTTTTAATATTAAAAAAGTAACTGGAAAAAGTTATTTCTGATTTAATTACAAAATGCCCTAGAAATGTCACTTCTGATTAATTATAAAATGCCCTGGAAACTGTCCATTCTGATTATTTCTTTTTTGTTTACTTTCCTTCCAACAAGGGCGGAATTGGACATGAGGTCGGTTATAAATTTAGGGGGAAACCAGCTCCCCAAAAAGGGCACTCTGGTCAATAATAAAAATAAAAATTGTATCAGTAATGAAAGATTTTCCTCCATTAACCAAGACCAAAAAAGGAGGAATTTAAGTCACTGGAACGCTGAAACTGATACTACTCAGAAATTCATGTTGAAGCAATGGTTGCCTAATCCATAACCGTGTTATTGTTTTTATGTATTACTTTCGAAAAGCTGCTGAAACAGTTTATGATTTAAACATTACTTTATTTCAAGTATATTTTAAGCACCGAACTGAAAGTGGCAGCGTGTTTTATAGTTGATAACTGTTCATTTATTTGGTGGAATGACCAAATGCTGGAATTGTATAGTGAATACTTCTTATCCAATCAGCTGCACCGGATATTTCAAAGGGAGAAAGCATTAAATGTGTTAGATATAAGGGGTAAGAATATGCATATGTATTGGAAGTCTGTAGACAGTTAATGACGGTTAACACCCAGGAAAAGTAGCAAAAAGTATTAAAGAATGCGATGTAGAATGATGTAAGAGTAGACGGTAAAATGAGGGTGAGATTTTAGCTAGTTCCTCTTTAGGTTAGGACAATGATGATCATGGCGCTCCTCAGACTAAATGTCATTTTTTAATATAACGAAATAATGTGTATGTAATTGCGGTCTATAGCTAGATAACGTAATTGCTAATGACGTAAACATAGTAATTTTTCATGTGCAATCTGTTGTCAACATAAGGTAGTTTCATCCAGAGGGGAAATTGCGTTTCTTATTATATACAAGACAAGAAATAAAGAAGATTACATTTTCTAACTCATACAATGTATTAACCAAATATGATGATGACAATGATGATGATTCTTTTTTGTTGTTGTTCCTATTTACAATACCTCCCCGCGGGACAGAGTTAGACACCAGGGTCGTTTTTTAATGCGGAGAAAAGGAACAAAAATAAAAATTATCTCAGTCGTGAAGGATTTCTCCTCCACTGACAGAGAACAAGAAATTGAAGTGTACCATCTGAAGAACAGATATTACGCTTTGATCTTGACCCGAAAAGCTATTTAATGATATTACTTACATAAATATTAGCACCGACAGAAAAAAAAAATAAAAAAAATCTACGTAATACATAATATAATGTCGGAAGTAAATAATGTTAAACCTAACAAGCAATGTATAGCATGGCGACTATGGTTACATTGCTTGATATGTTTAAAACATGTTTAATTTCAGCTTCATTTAATAATCTAATACTGACATTACAATCCCTCGTTTGATGCAGATTTGAATTCTGAAAGTAATTTTCATTTTATGATTTATTTAGTTTATTACTAGCCTCATGGATTAAATAAAACGTTTTTTTTTTTGTTTTTTTAAGCAGTGGGTTACAGGATATGTAGTCAGTCCCGGAAATTACTCAAACCGTTTACGATTTAAACATTACTTTATTTCATGTATATTTTTAACAGTGGGGTGGGGGATATTAAATCAGTCCTGAAAATGGGTGAAACCATTTACGCATTACCCATTACTTTATTTAATGTATATTTTTAACATTGGGGTGGGAAATATGAAGTCGGTTCCGGAAATGACTGCAACCATTTACGTTTTGGACATTACTTTATTTAATGTATATTTTTAACAGTAGGATGAGAGTTAAGAAGTTGGTCCCGGAAATGGCTGAAAAAGTTTACGATTTATACATTACTTCATTTCATGTATATTTTCAACAGTGTGTTGGGGATTATAAGTCAGTTCCAGAAATGGTGGAAACAGTTTAGTATCTAGACATTACATTATTTCATGTATATTTTTAGCAGTGGGTTGGGGATATGAAGTCAGTCCCGGGATTGAATGAGATGTGCCAATATATACTATCAGAAAGCGTCGCCCAGTATTGAATGAGATAGGTCGAAAACATATAGTAGCAAAATACCCAGCGTCGCCCGGGATCGAATGAGATAGGTGAATGATATATATTAGCAGAATATGCGGCGTCACCCGGGATTGGATAAGATAGGTGAAACATATATACTATGAGAATACCCAGAATTGATTGATTTGTTTGTAATGAAATACATCAAAGTTATTATTTAAGTAAGGGGAAGCGACATAGTGGGTTAAAGTTATAAAAATTATTGCCAAAATTAGTAACGTATCCAAGAATTATTAAAAATGATCAAATGTGAGTTACTTGATTGGTGTTTTTTAATGATATAATAAGCCCAGACAATATATCAAATATATTATATAAGTAGGAGGGAGAAGCATAATGTGGGTTTTTAATTATAAAAATTATTGTCGAAATTAGTAACATATACAGGATTATGAACAACGATTAAATGTGAATTAATCGATTGTGTGTTTATAATAAAATAATCAGCCCAGGAAATATATCAAAGTAATTATGTTAGTAAGAGAGGGCGATAAGGATGGTTTAAATTATGAAAAATAATTGTCGAAATTAGTAACATATCCAAGAATTATGAAAAATGTAATATGTTATTTGATGCATTAGTGTGTTTGCAATGAAATAATCAGACCAGACAATATACCAAAGTTATTATTTTAGTAAGTGCGGCGATGATGTGGGTTAAAATGATGAAAAATGATTGTCGACATTAGTAATATATCAAAGAATTATGAAAAATTACAAAATATGAGTTACTTGATTGGTGTGTTTGAAATGAAATAATCATCCCAGATAATATATATCAAAGTTATTATTTTAGTAGTAGGGGGTTGATAATGTGGGTTAAAAATATTAAAAGCAATTGTCGAAATGAGTAACATATCCAAGAATTAAGAAAAATGATTAAGTGTGAGTTAATTGATAGTTGTGTTTTTTATGAAATAATCAGCCCACACAATATATCAAAGTAATTTTTTAGTAAGAGAGGGTGACGAGGATGGCTTAAATTATAAAAAATTATTGTCGAAATTAGGAACATATCCAAGAATTACGAAAATGACGAAATGTGATTTAATTGATTGGTGTGTTTATAATAAATTAATCAGCCTAGATAATATATCAAAGTTATTATATAAGTAAAGGGGGAAAGAGATAAGGAGGGCTTAAATTATGAAAAATTATTGTCGAAATTAGTAACATATCCAAGAATTACGAAAAAATGATGAAATATTAGTTACTTGATTGGTGTGTTTGTAAGGCAATAATCAGCCTAGACAATATATCAAAGTTATTATTTAGTAAAGAGGGAAGGGCAAGAATGTGGGTTAACATGAAAAATGATTGTCGAAATAAGTAACATATACAAGAATTATGAAAAATGATTAGATGTGATTTCATGCATTAGTGTGTTTGTAATAAAATAATAAGCCCAGACAATATTTCAAAGTTATTATTTTATTAAGGAGGGGGCGATAATGTGGGTATAAATTATGAACAATTATTGTCGAAATTAGTAACATACTCAAGAATTATGAAAAATGATGAAATGAAGGTTAATTGATTAGTGTGTTTGTAATGAAATAATCAGCCCAGCAAATGTATCAAAGTTATTATTTTAGTAAGGTTGGGCGACAACGTTGGTTTAAATTATAAAAAAATATTCTCGAAATTAGTAACATATCCAAGAATTACGAAATATGATGAAATGTAAGTTGAGTGATGTGCGTGTTTGTAATAGAATAATCAGCCTAGACAATATATCAAAGTTATTATTTTAGTAAGGTGTGCGATATGGTGAGTTTAAAGGATGAAAAATTATTGTCAAAATTAGTACCATATCCAAGAATTATTAAAAATGATGAAATGTGAGCTAATTGATGGTTGTGTTTTATCAGCCGATACAATATATAAAATTTAATATTTTAGTAAAGGGGGGGGCGATAATGTGGAGACAAATTATGAAAAATTATTGTCGAACATAGTAACATATTCAATAATTATGAAAAATGATAAAATGTGAGTTAATTTACTGGTGTGCTTGTAATGAGTAACATATCCAAGAATTACGAAATATGATGAAATGTGAGTTGATTGATGTGTGTGTTTGTAATGAAATAATCAGTCCAGGAAATATATCAAAGTTATTATTTTAGTAAGGGAGCGATACAGTTTTAATAAAAAAAGTAAAATAATATGATTGTGCCTTCATTCATGCTGAGCAGAACGCTCACAGCATGTCCAGCAACAATATATTACATATGAAAAATGCTGCTGTGGAATTTCCACAGGTCCCACTAGTTATTATTATTATTATTATTATTATTATTATTATTATTTAGGAGTAATCACACAAGCCATCATCAAAGATTTCTCTTTGAGAACAAGTTGTAGTATTCTCTGGGGCCGGAGTGACAGCAAGTCTAACCAGATTTCCAGTACTCTCAACCGCTTTTGATAAACTTGGCAGATTGATAGGCGTTATTGCAATAACCGCTTTCCATTGATTTCTCATTGGAAGTGATCATTCAGGGGTATTTAGATGGTAATAAGAGTCCCCGAAGTCCTAGTTTTCTTTGCACTCAACCAACGAAGATCTGCTTTTACTCCTCGACTTTTCCATTCTCCTTGTCCCTCCTCAGTTATTTGGTGTGGCGCCAGTTTATGGTAACACACACAAGAAAGAAAACAGTGTGAGGGGTAAGTTACAATTATACATTTTCAGTTTTCCTAATTCCATGTGTTATTCCCTTGTGTTTTACATTTGTAGCAATTTCTGTATTTCCGGCTTGTGCCAGTATCTCATATGTGTTAGTATCCGCATTCAAGGATTTTCCTTAATATTTTAGCTGTCTTCCTTATTTTTATTCGTTGTATCTTCTCACCCATCTCTCTGATTCTAATCTCTCCATTTTTTTTCAAAGTTTTTCAGTATTGTTCTACAATAAGTAGTGTTATTTTGACTTTCCCCATCTTCTACATTCCTTTTAGTTCTCTCGCTAGTTATTATTATTAATATTATTATTATAAATTTTCTAACTTAAATTATAATTCGAATCTTAAATTCACGGTTGTTGTTTTTGTTGCTGTTGTTGTTGTTGTTGTTGTTATTATTATTATTATTATTTATTTATTTTTATTTTGTTGAAAAATTGCTTTTATTTTCATTGCACGCCCCTGTTATTACAAAAATCTGGTTTTCATATATAAATGCCTGTATGGTCGATCTTTGATTTTTTTTTTCATTAATTTTGGTATTTAAAACATGCCATGACTTCCGAGCGTTGCAATACACTAACTCTGAACTACAGTGACCGAGGCATCCTCACCTCACGCACGGTTGGCTGGTTTTTCTAACTTTGCAAATTTCAGGACGTTCATCAAATCGATAGACAAAGAAAACAAAACACTAATGTAAACAAACAACAGATTGAAAAAAGGGTGGAACATAAACAGTTTTTATGGATATACAAAATTATAATATGACGTTCTTGAAAAGAACGGAGAGTGCGACATTCTGAATGGATATGAAAAATGGACATATCTAAAAAAAAAAAAAAAAAAGGAAGAAAAAATAATTCAATATCATTTCGATTCTTCGGACTACTGTTCTCATCTTCAGTGTCATTTTCCAAACGTTTCGGTAGATGTAACCCCGACCTTCTTCAGGTGTATCTATGTCAAAAACCACATTATTTTTGCACCAACCTAATATATATATATATATATATATATATATATATATATATATATATATATATATATATATATATATATATATTAGGCACAGCCAAAAATGGCCGAAAAATCAAGTTGTTGTTGTTTTTTAAAACGAAATTACATTTATTAAAATCCATTATTTCTGAGTAACTTTTTTTTTTCCAGAAAGATAAAACCCTGAATTTTATCATATAGAAAGCAGAATAAGGTAAAACTTTTTCTACTATTTTTAATTAAATTTTAAATGTTAAATTTTCTCCAAAAGTTAACAATTTGCGTTTTTTGTTTTGCACAAAAAAACGTACATAAATAGTTAAAAAAAAAAAGGGTTTTGAAAGAATTAATTTGTTTATTTCTTGTCTAAGATTTAGGGTGATTTTCTATGAGAATATGCAAAAATATTATAATATAAGTACCTGGATTTCAAATAATTCCACTTATTCATATAGGCAACCAGTTACTTCGAGTCGATTTGATTACTGTTTACATTTGTGATAAAAAGCAAACTACGGAAGACCAAAAATGCAAAAAAGAAACCCTTATTTTTCAGTGACGAAAATTTCAATATATTATTAACGCTGAGGCTGGCCATTTGTATGAGTTTAGTTTTTAATGTGTATGTGTGTGGGGGCCAGGCTCTCCAAAATGGGGAGGGGGGCAATTTAAAGCAGAATAAAAAAAAATATTTCAGCGCGTTTGGTCCACCGTAGTCGAAAGGCGGCAAACGTTTTCAAACTTGATCGAAAAAATAATGATATTTTTAACACAAAGGGCACAATATTTATCGAATTTTTTTTTTTGTATCGATTCTTCAAAGCATGCCCTGTTTAATAATGGTCATGCATTATTCGGCTCGCTAAAAAGAAATTGTTAATTTATTTACCAAAGATTTTAAAATGGCTTTTTTCGTATAAATATTAGAAAAATTTTGTTGTTTTGCTTAACTTAAATTGATTATTTTACTTAACATATTCACCGAATCACACTTCAAAACTCAAAAGCAGGATAATTAAACACAATCGAAGTTTTGATATTCAGACATAAAATAAGGTATGCAAACAAGTTTTTTTTTTGATCTATAATCCCGTCCCTTACAACAACATAATATGTTTTGTTCAGTTTCAGATGATTATTTTAAGCATATTTGGAACCCCCTCAAAACTGAAAATTTCGTATTGATTGGATAATTACCTGATTTTTGGTAGATTTTTAAAAAGACGGTCCCTCAAAAAGTACTTACCTGCCCTCCCCCAGTTTGGCGGTGCCTATATATATATATATATATATATATATATATATATATATATATATAATTCGTATTATTTGGATTCTTCAGACTACTGTTCTCATCTTCACTGTCATTTTCCGAACGTTTCGGTCGATCTAACCTCCGACCTTATTCAAGTGTGTTTTGTCGAACTCAGGAATGTTTCTGTCGAACTCGTATATATATATATATATATATATATATATATATATATATATATATATATATATATATATATATATATATATGGCGATTGTTACTTCCTGACAGAAGAAAACCATCTTTCCCTTGCTTTATTGTTGATTATTCATCCATTTCCATGTACTGTTGAAATATTGTTTTTTTAAAAAAAATTGTTTTTGTTGTTCCATTTAATACGTTTTATAATTTTAAAATCATTATTTTATTTATTTTTATTTATTTATTTTATTTTGATTTTTTATTTGTTTTTTATTATATATATATATATATATATATACATTTATACACACATGCATATATACACGTGAAGATGTGATCAAGATGCATCAATTTCTATCTACTGTGGGAACGAAGGTGGCTCTTCAGACCAGCTCTGCTCTTACTCAGTCTGTTGCAGAGGTCACACTTTAGCTGAGATTGAGGGATGCCAACTGGTGTTGCTCTACTGTGGACGTTCATATGACGCTTTAGGCCTCCACCTGATTTACAGACCACAGAGCAAACAGAACATCTGTGCTCCGCAGTGTTTTCCCCATCAAAGAAAGACTGATTTCCATGTGATCGCTTGTGGCTAGCTAGGCCAGCTCCGGATAAAGTCATTTTACCACATAAATCACAGGCGTATTTCTATATGAATGCGTCTGACAGACCTGATAGATCTGACAGATTTTTCTTCCGGATATCACGCTCCATTTTTGCATGCTCATATTTTTTCTTCTCAAAGCTATTACAGCCAAGGAGCGCCACTTTTTTCGATCATTGGAAGCACTTTCCCAACACATCAATACCGAGAGCTTTAAGATTATCCTTGATATTGTCCTTAAAGCGTTTATATTGTAGATGCTTTCCTTGTATAATTTCACCATAGAACAGGCGCTTTGGCAATCTTTCATCGTCCATCCTTGTCAGATGTCCAGCCCACCTCATCTGGTTGCATATAATCAACTTCTTGATAGATGGTATGTCAGCTTGCATGAGAACATCCACATCGCATATAAAAGAGCTCCACTTGATGCCCAGAATGGGTCTCAGAAATTTCTGGTGCGCTCTCTCTATGACTTTTATGTGTCTACCATAAGTTGTCTAGGCCTCAGAAGCATAAAGCAGGGATGGTAAAATACAAGATTGATAGACACTGATCTTTGTACGAAGAGTTATACCCCTGTCAGATCACACTCGCTTCTCGAAGCCACCAAAAGCCTTAGTGGCATGCTGTATCCTATAGTTGACCTCAGCAACCAGGGTTCCGTCTGTGGCAAGAGTACTACCCAAATACACAAATGTGTCAACCATGGCAAGTCTCTGGTTGCTAACAAAAATATTTGGTTCCACATACAAACTACTGGGCGGAGGTATGAACATGACCTTAGTCTTCTTAAGACTAATAGTAAGCCCAAAAGACGCACAAGTCCCTGAAAACAGATCCATGATACCCTGCATATCCCTCGCACTATGGTCTATGAGAGCAGCGTCAACTGCATAAAGCAATTCATGAACTAGGTGCTGAAAGGCCCTTGTAGAAGCATGAAAATGACAAAGATCAAAGACCTTATGTGGGCATCTCAATTTCCCCAGAATTATCCATAGAGCATTTATGTTCACCGTATCAAATACCTTGGTCAAATCAACAAAAACCTGATAAAGTGGAACATGGTGTTCAGCACATTTCTTCTGCAACTGCCGAGCAGAGAAGATCATGTCTGTGGTTCCTCTGCCCAGAAGAAAGTCACTTTGGCTTTCTGGAATGATGGATGGACAAATATACTTTAACAATCTACTGAGTAGAACTCTGGAAATTACTTTGCCAACTGGTTCCAACAAACTTATCCCACAATAACTCCCACAGTCGGTCCTGGGCCCCTTTCCCTTGCACAGTGATATAAGAATTGCATCAACCCAATCCTGATGGACGGGAATACCCTTCCAGACATCAGTGATAAGATGAAAACTTTCATGAACAAGTTTATCACCCCCATGTAAGAAGACTTCCACAGAAATACCATCAAGCCCTGGAGCCCTCCCAGCGTTCACTTCCTTGATTGCATATCTAATTTCATTCTCAGATGGGAACTCAGACATTTCATGGATAAGCTTCTGTTGTGATAAAAATTCATTGATGATGTCTTCATCAACATTAGAAGGGTTGTCAAAGAGATCAGAATAATGCTCAGTCCAACGAAGGAGAATCTTGTAAGGATCCTTTATAAGGGCAATTTCATCACAAGAGTAGGGAAGATGTTGATAGTGTTTGAGGACCAAAAGCTTTTTTAAGCAAATGGTACATGCGTTTGAAGTCTTTATGATCAAAAGCCATCTGGATTTGGTTGGCAAGTTTAGCCCACTACTGATTCTTAATTTGGCGGAGTCGTTTTTGGGGAAGACCCTTGTTTGCTTTAAGTGACTGTTGGAGAGGCTCTCGACCTCCATGAGAGGCAGACAACATTTTATGATGCAACTCATTTTTAGCACTTAAGAGTTGAATAATTTCAGACTCATTATCATCAAACCAATCCTGATGTTTAGATTTGCAGAAGCCAAGAACATCTACACTTATTTCATAGAGTGTATTTTTAAAATGCGCCCATGACCCATCAAAATCAGTAGAATTAACTATGGATCGAAGCTTTTCATGTACACTTGGATCATCCAGCTTGGACACATCTACCCGCCTGGGAATCTTAACACCACCCGACCTACACTTCCTCCTTATACAGATTTTCAACTTCCCGCATAACAAAAAGTGATCTGTGCCGCATTCAGCTCCATGCATAACATGCACACTACAGACGTCCTGCAAATCTGCCTTGCTGGAAATAATAAAGTCAATCAAGTGACCTTGTTTTGAACAAGGATGGGTCCAAGTAAATCTATGGACCTCCTTGTGGCTGAAGAAAGTGTTACAGATAGCAAGGTCAAACAGTACATACATGGAGAAGATGCAGACCTTACCTACACGAAACTGGCCGAGTGAGTCCCAGGTTTGATGATCCTTGCCAACCCTCACATTTAAATCACTCATGAGTAAGATTTTCTCAGATAAAGGAATAGAGGAAATGGTACGACTGAGATCTTGGTAAAACACTGTGATGGTGTCTTCATCATGACCCATGGTAAGGGCATACATAGATAAAATCGTCATATACCTACTGTGTGCAAGAGGGAAGCGCATCATCATAATTCTGTCACTTGGCTGTTCAATCCTCTTCACCAAATCAGAATGCACTGCAAAGCCAATTCCACCTTCTCGTCTTAGCCCCGGTGGTTTTCCTTTCCAAAAAAAAGGTGTATCCCGAGCCCACTTCCACCAATTGATCCTCACCACTCAATCGTGTTTCAGACAATGTCGTAATGTCTATGCTGTACCTAGCGAGCTCTCTTGCAACAATAGCTGTCCTATGCTCAGGTCTTTCACTATCTAGGACATCTAGCAAAGTTCTCACATTCCACATAGCAACAGTTAGGTTATTCCTCTCCTGATAAAATTTTGATTTTCCTTGTTTATTATTATTCTTCAACTTTATCTTGTTTCTCCTGCAAATATAGCGCAGCCACCGATCGCAGGAAGCTGACCAGCTAATAAAAGGGTAGACAATTTATAGGTCACCTTTTCTAAACACTTCCCAAATTCATGGGTGAGCAGTGTATCCCTAGAAAAGGCTGTTCAGTCGCCAGATCATCCACCGAAGTTGTTTCCACCCTGTAAGCAATTTAGTCGATGACGTTAGATAAATCACTGGCTGCCTATGTGCAGATTTGCAGCTATGCACTTCCAGCCCGCTATATATATATATATATATATATATATATATATATATATATATATATATATATATATATAAAAGTGAAAGTGTCTGTGTACCTGTGTACCTGTGTATCTGTGTGTCTGTGTACATTTCCCTATGCAATAACTCTGTCAATTTGTAGTCTACAGACTCGAAATTTGATATACAGTCTGGTCACAAATAGGTTCCTATATGGTTGACTATTATAGAAAACTGATCATATATAATGATAGAATATGTACCGAGACACAGGATATGGGTATGTTTGATCTGGCATAATGATGATTCATTAAAATTGTGGGGTCTGTGTACGCGCCTAGTCCACAAAGTATGGAAATAGAAAATTTAAAAATTGAAAAAAAAACGTTTACAAGTGGTTTAGATATAGATGTACATAATAATACTTTGATAAGTATGTTTTAACTTAAATAGGGATGGTATAATAAAATTGCGGGGTCTGCGTTCGCACCTGGCCTCCATAGAATGGAAATAAGCACAAACTTTAATAAAGACTTTTCATATCTATCTGGGACCCTGCCTTCCTACATTTACATTATTTATTGACTCATCAAATGCTCGAACGCAAGTAATATATTAAAAGTTTTACGTTTTTTACTCTGCTAGTTATCTCCCTTTGTGAGAGAAGTATAACATTTTGAAACTCCATGGGATGAGGAAAAAAAATTTTTTTTTTCTATTTCTTAGGTTTGAGCATTTGATGACTGAATAAATAAGGTAATTTTTTTGTATGTATAATAATAATGCAGCTGGTATCTTGATTCAAATTTGGTCAAAATACATTACTACAGAAATTAAACTAAATATCCCACTTGCGCTTAGTAACTGTGTTCAAAACTCATAATGATTGGTTGCCTGTGTGTGTATATATATATATATATATATATATATATATATATATATATATATTGCCTGGAATATATATATATATATTATTCTTTATGTAAACACAATCATATATTGCTACAATGTGCAGACCGTTTCAATCATATTTGATTTCATCAGGCAAGAAAAATTAGAATACAAAAATTAAAAAGGTTCTAGACCTTTTCAAATTTTGAGGAGAGAAAAAATGCCATGACTGGCGTGAAGCAAAATTAAAGTTCCGCACATTGTAGCAAGATATGACTGCATTTACATAAAGAATAACAAAAAATATAATTTGCTGCCTTTGATTGAGCACTATCAACGACCCTTGTTGAAATTCAATTATTCTTGATTTTTAGATATCTTTCTACCTGGAATATATATATATATATATATATATATATATATATATATATATATATATATATATATATATATAAAGCTGAACGCCTGTGTGTGTGTCTGGTCAGGAATAGGCTCCTATATGGTTGACTATTATAGAAAACTGATCATATATAATGATAGAAGATGTATCGAGGAACAGGAATGGGTATGTTTGATCTGGCATAATGATGATTCATAAATATTGTGGGGTCTGCATACGCGCCTGGTCCACCAAGTATGGAAATAGAAAATTTAAAAATTAAAAGAAAACGTTTACAAGTGGTTTTGATATAGATGTACATAATAATACTTTGATAAGTATGCTTTAACTTAAATAGAGATGGTATAATAAAATTGTGGGGTCTGCGTTTGCGCCTGGCCTCCATAGAATAGAAATAGGCACAAACTTTAATAAAGACTTTTCATATCTATTTGCATAAGTATACATTGATAATTATGTTTCAGTTTGCAGAAATATGATATAATAAAATTATGGGGTGTTTGTTCACGCCTGGCCCCCATAGAATGGAAATAGGCACAAACTTTAATAAAGACTTTTCATATCTATCTGCGCATATATACACTTCAGTATATACATATATACACTTCGGTGTATATATGTATATACATATATTCATATATGCACATATATTCATATATATACTTCATATATATATGGAAACCAGTTAAGGGGTGCTATTATGCCAGTAGTCACCCCTTTGATACTGTGAGGGCTTGTTGACCTAGATAGTGATCATGGTCAACAGGAAGAGAGCTAGAACCCTTGTTGATACCGGCTGCACGATTAAGCTTATCACTACAAGTGTTGCCCACTTATTGAATGGAGCAAGCAATATTCGAGCGGTAGATGGTAGGGAGGTGATGTTCTGTGGTGAGGCAGATGCCGAGTTTGTGGTAAGGAACATACTGTTGCAACTCAGAGTGATTGTGCTGAACAGGCTTATTGTGAGAATTGATGTGGTACTGGGTCTAAATGTGATAGACTGTGGTACTGGGTCTAAATGTGATAGACTGTGGTACTGGGTCTAAATGTGATAGACTGTGGTACTGGGTGTAAATGTGATAGACTGTGGTACTGGGTGTAAATGTGATAGACTGTGGTACTGGGTCTAAATGTGATAGACTGTGGTACTAGGTCTAAATGTGATAGACTACAAGAAGTTCAACCAATAGCTATACTGCCCAATTGACAAAACCTAGGCTATGTCAGATTGAGGATAAGGATTTTCGAGCCTATTTCGATGGTGACAAATGGACTGTAGTATAGCAATGGTCCGCAGACCCACCTGTGTTAACAAAACGGGTTAACTGCTACAAAAGCACATTGAAAGGATGGATAGAATCGCAGTTTGAAAAGAAGTGGAGAGGTGGATCGCTGAAAAAATTCTAATACCATGGTCGGGGAAGGTTGAAAGAATTCTGTCACTCATTGCTCTGGTTCACTCTATCAAGAAAAAAGTCAGGCTAGTGTTGGATATCAGAGAATTAAACAAATGTGTGGCTAGTCACACAAAAGATGCAATTGACATGTGTGAAGAAGTTGAGAGCGTGGAGGAAAATGGGACAATCAACTAAAATTGTGGACCTAAAGTCAACCTACCTACAAATCCATGTGGATGAAAAACTATAGCGGTATCAATTGGTTGAGTATAAAAGTCAAATTTATTGTTTGACCAGACATGGATTTGAATTGAATTGTGCACCAAAGATCATGAAGGCAATTCTTAAGATGATGCTGTTGAGAGCCACCTGCTCCTACATTGATGATGTGCTTAGTAGACGAGACAGTGGTGTCTCCATAAAGGGTGAGGAATCATGTAAAACCATATGGATTGACGGCTAAACCGTCTGAATCGTTGGAAAACGGAACAGCTTTGGGATTGAGATTACAGCAGAATAAGGCAGGAAAGTTGATGTTTGGGCAAGGAAACAAGATCCCTGAAGCTAGGGAGGGCCTGACCAAGAGAGAGCTTTTCTCAATATGCAGAAAGTTGATTGGCCATTATCCCATAACCAGATGGTTGCAAACAGCATGGAGCTTTATTAAGAGGCAGACGGGTACGGACTGATGGGAGGATGCAATGTACCAAGGAGTTCTGCTTATGATACAAGAATTTATTGCAGAAGTGAACAACGTGGCTCTGGTGAAGGGAGAATGGCATGTAAACAGCATGTGATATGGAGCTATGCTAGCAACCTGCCATTAGGGATATTCTTAGAAATAGGAGGTACAACTGCTGAAGACGTTGCTTGATTACGCAAAAAAGACGATAGTGCCCATATCAATGTTGCCGAGCTCGATGCTATGTTGACAGGCATCAATATGACTTTAAAATGGTGGTGGATGTTAGGACAGACACTGCAACAGTAGCATCATGGTTTAGATCGGAGCTGTCTGGGGATAAGCAGATCAAGACAAAAGGGGCAGCAGAGATGCTTATAAAGCATCGACTTGGAGCACTTGGAGACCTAATCCAAGAATTTGGACTATAGGTAACTGTTACCTTGGTTCTAACACAGAAGAATAAAGTAGATGGATTGACCAGAGTGAACAAGGCTTGGCTAAGGGAAAATAAGGCTGTGGCTCCAGTGTGCTGTATGGTAGAACAGCTAAATGACCTGCATAAGATGCATCACTTCGAAAAAGAAAGAACTTTATACTTAGTGAAAAAAGTGAATCCACACATCACCATGGAAGATATCCGGGAGGTGGTGGAGCAATGTAGGGAATATCAATCCATTGACCCTGTGCCGGCTAAACATGATAAAGGGGAATTAAATGTGGAAAAAATTGGAGGCAACTGGCCATTAACGTCACTCATCGACATGAACCATATCTGACTATGGGCCTGGGTGATCAGCAATATGGCAAAGAATGAGAACGAAAATGGCAAAAGAAGTTAAGAAAATTGTTGAGGACGTGTTTATAGAAAGGGGACCGGTAGAAGAAGTGCTAGTTGACAATGATATGTGCTTTCGTTCAGAAGTTTTTAAAGAGCTATATGCAAAGTGGAACGTTAGGCAATATTTTCTAGCTGCATACCAGTTGAGTGGCAATGGGATTATAAAGAGGCACTATCATACTATAAAAGCTGTGGCAAGAAAAGTCAAATTTCGCCTCAAGAGGCGGTATTTTGGTATAATATGGCACCAAAGTCTGGCCAAGATGAAATTTCAGTGCCACATAGATCCATTTTCATGTGCGAGGGAGACATCTATTGGCTGTAACAGAAAAACTGGAACAGGCAAAAGCAGAAATCATAGAAGAAGTGTGGGTGAAACCACCCAATCCTCATACAACACGATGGAGAAGAGGTACTATAATTGATGTACTCTCCAAGAACACGGTGGCAGTAAACAGAATGCTATGTCACATCTTGGACGTACAAAGCGCTTCTTTGCTGGCAGAGGAGGAGGTTGGAGAAGTCCTGCAAGAAGAAGCGGTGTGACGGTCGCACTACAAACAAAGATGTTTAGCATGGATGGTGGACTATGAGATCAATTATTGATCTTAAAGATCAAAAGGTGTGCAATTAAAAGGCATTAAAAATCAGTACATGCAGACAAAAAGAAAAGAAAAGAAAAAAATGGCTGCGGTTTTTATGTTAATCCAACTGATCGCTTTCTGCAGCTGAGCTGCTGCTGATTGTAGTATAAAAGCCTGAATTTTATAGAGATTCGGGATTTAGGATTTGGTGACAGAAGGAGCGAATCTTGTGAGCAGAGATTTGTGTTCTTGCAGTTGGAAGAAATTAAGCAGCAGAGTAGTGGGAACAGTTTTTTTCTTTAAATTTTTTTTTATTTTCGATATCGAAGCCAGGAGGAATTTACAACCAATGCTGGATTTTACACCGAATTGACGCATGCACTAGGTACTCTGCTGCCAGGCTGATTAAAACCAAGAAGAGTGAAGAAATTATTTGCAACATATTTTTAATTATGGATAGCATATTTTGGAGTTCCCAAACGCTTCTTCAGTGATAATAGAGGAAAATTTAACAACGATGGTTACAGGGAAATGGATGAAAAACTGAATATTGAAACCTGGTTTACAGTCGATGAAAGCCCATTTAGTAATGGCACCGAGGAACATCATAATTTAATATTGGCTGAAGCAATGGGGAAAACATTGGAAGATGAGAAATGTGAACCAGAAATAGCTTTGGCTTGGGCTGTTAATGCTTTTCAGAATCATTCTGGACATAGCCCAAATGAGCTTGTTTTTGGATCCAACAAATATGCCGTCAGTTTTGACAGACCAGTTACCCACATTAGACGCTTCAACAACCAGTGATATGGTTAGAATGAATTTAAATGCCTTACATTCTGCGAAACAAAGGTTCATAGAGGCTGAATCAAGTGAAAAAATTCAGAGAACACTGCGATTTAATATAAGACATTATGCAGATGAACGATTTGTCACAGGGGACAGCATTTACTATGGAAGACAAAACTATAAAGGATGGCGCGGCCCTGCCAAAGTTTTGGGTAAAGAGGGTCAATGTGTATTGATCTGATATGGAGGAGCATTCTACAGGATGTATCCATGTCACTTGATGAAGGTAAACAAGGACCTTGAAAGGCCAAGGAATAAAGAAATTCCTTAAATGAGATGAATGAAGTCTGGGAAAAAGAAATTCGAGATCAACATAAAATTCCAATAGTAACAGGGAGGAACTGAAAGACAAGGCCAAATAAAGGGAAAATAGTGGAAAAAAGGAAAGATTATGAGTACACAATCAAAATCAACTGGAAATAATAGCTGCAGAAAATGAATGTCCAGTGTGTATCAATTGGGATAAGGTTGATCAGTGGCGAGAACTTCCCCAAGTAACAGAAGGAGATCATGGAGAACATGTTTTCCTCACAACTGAACAAGACCATACTGTATATCAATACTCTACGGCTGACTGGGATAGCTTCTGTACATTTATATCTGATCAACCTCTGCATTCCATGTTTAAAAAGGACATGTCCTCTATAGTATCAGACCTGACCGAATGGTTAACTGTAGGCATAGACCGATTCATACCATCTAAAAAATTCCAACAAAAATCTAACAGCCAGCCATGGTTCTCCCCAAAATGTGCTGTTGCCATCGAACACAGAAATCACTTTTTCCATAGCTACCAACATAATAAATGCACTAAGAATAAAGCTGCTTTCAGGACTGTCAGCAACCACTGTAAAAGAGTAATAAAAAGTGCAAGAGAGCTATATGCTCAGTCCGTTAAATCCAAAGTAGCTGAGCAGTGGCTTGGTTCCCACCAGTTTTGGCAAATAGCAAACAGGATCCTGAACAGAAGTGTGCCTTCTATCCCAACCATCATCAATGGACCTGAGGTCATCTCGTCAGCATCAGACAAGGCCAAATTATTTGCCAAGAACTTTGCAGCTAATTTTACCCTATGCGAAGAAGGCCATCAACTCCCTGTATTTCCTCCTATAACAGACAACACGCTATACAACATAAAAATATCCAAGCTAATCAAGAACCTTGATTCCAGTAAAGCAACTGGCCCTGACGACATTCCAATTGTAGTGTTGAAAAAGCTTCAACCTGAACTTGCCCCCATACTTACAAAACTGTTTAAGTATTGCCTTAAGGAGAAGTGCTTCCCAATACCCTGGAAAACCTCATCAGTATGCCCTGTATTTAAGAATTCAGGTGATAAGTCATCTCCCTCTCACCAATAAGTCTTCTGTGTGTCATGAGTAAGTTGCTGGAATCCATATTAAATAAAGAAGTAGTCAACCACCTCAGCAGAAATAACCTTCTTAGTGACATACAATATGGTTTCCGTTCTGCCAGATCTACAGCAGATGTGCTGACGGTTATATCTCATGGAATTAGTGAATCTCTTGACAAAGGCTTCCTTTCTAGGGCAATTGCTCTTGACATATCAAAGGCCTTCGATAAGGTATGGCATAAGGGCCTACTTCACAAGATTTCCAGCTACGGTATAACTGAAAATGTTTTCTCAATCATTAAATCTTTTCTCTTTGATAGGCTCATAAGAGTAATAGTTGATGGGCAGAAATCAGAGGCCCACAGTATTAATGCTGGAGTCCCCCAGGAGGCCATCCTGGGCCCAACTCTCTTCCCAATCTACATCAATGCCCCCAAAACACATACTTAAATCATTTGTTGACATTTATGCCAATGGCACAACCATCTATAGCAATACATCTAAGGCCGTAAATGACAAAATTCTCTCTGATTCTCTCTCTTGAGTGCATGGCACAGTGGGGGAAGAGGTGGCTGGTTACTTTTAATGCATCTCAAATCAAGCTCCTATCTTGACATCATCAATGCTCTGATCCTCATCTGGCATCAATTGATATGGATGGCTCTCGTCTAAGGGAAGCTCCATGTTTAGATAAGCTTCTGGGATTGACCATTACTCCTGACCTGAAATAGAACACGTACATCATGTCTGTTGCCAAGATCACTGGAAAAATGGTAGGATCCTTCTTGCGCTCCAGAAAATATCTCACTGCTGATGCAATTCTCTATCTATATAAAAGCGAAGTACGCCCAAGGATGGAGTACTGCTGCCACATCTGGGCAGGATGTGCCAAAAACAGCCGATCCTGCCTTTACAGATTACATGTTTTATCGTTATTTCCATGGCAAGTGCTCGTCTGAGCACCAATCTCTGGTCCTCCCTCGCCAATCTTTCGTGAAAAACACCCGTCTAGCTGAAACCACTGTCAATACTTTTCTCCATTCTTTATCTGTGCCTAAATCAAAACGTAGATTCCATGAAGAAGATTCACATAACCTAAAAATAGACTATCCAACATGCAGCCGTGAAGTTATGCGTCTTGCAATGTTTGCAAGGTGCTAGAGAGAGAAGTATTCCTCAGAGTCACAGGTGTGGAAGCTTAACAGATATATTTATGGATTGAATGATGCACCCCGTTCATGGTACAAGAGAGAAATTAACTAAACTAAAAGGAATGGTACGTACATATGACAATGCACTGTTTCTTTGGCATGATTTATCCGAGAACTTTATAGGTATTCTGGCAATGCATGTAGATGACTTTATATTTTGTGGAAATAATCATTTAAAAAAATGTGATTTCAGAATTAAAGAAAATATTCAAGAAAACGGAACCTTCGAATTTCTGAGATTCTGCGTTAGACAAAGGGAAGATGGGATCATTATAAACCAAAACAATTATGTGTCATCTATTTATCGAATAGATATAAAGAAAAGAAGATCCTTAAGTAAAACTGATGAGCCGAGTGAAGAGGAGAAAATAGATTTAAAAAGACTAAATGATGTCAAATGATGTGAGTATCTATCCAGACTGTATCATTTGATGCGTATAGGATAAGTAATACCACAAAACTTCCTAAAATGAAGCCAACAAGTCACTATTAAAACTAAAATCAAAGACAGGTTCCATATCCTTTCCACAGCTGGGAAATTCTTCAGATTTGAGTATGGTTCGCTATTCTGATGCTACCTATGCCAGCTTGAAGGATTTATCGTCTTTGTTTATGATAAGATAAATAGACTGGCTCCTATATGCTGGTCATCAAAAAAATACTTGACCGAATAACAAAGGGCTCATTGGCGTCCACACTCAGTGAAGCTGCTGATGCAGGTGTATTGATAGCTGCTATACTGCAAGAAATTTTCAGACTACCCAAGCTGCCTGAAGTACGTTGCGAAACAGACAACACATCTTTGGTAAAAACCTTAAAATCATCAAATCTTGTAAGTGACAGACGTTTGAGAGTTGATGTGGCAAGAGTAAAGGAAATGTTTGTAAAGGAAGCAATCCAAATTGGTCAGGGGACAGGAACAGGTCGCAGACTGTTTGACAAAGATGGGAGCCTCTACTGAAATTCTAAGAGACTTGTTGTGTTAATAAGCCGTTTTCTTTGTTTTTTTTTTCTTTTTGTTGGAACTTTGACTTACCCCTGACACAGAAGACACCAGCAATGTTAAAGTTAGAGTTATCGAATTTGGTGGCTTTCTTCTATATATTTATTCATGTCCCTTGTCCCGAGTGGGTATTCAATATGGCGTCCAGCCAACAGTAGCACGTGTTTATCCTACGTCGTGGGAAGTACTTAGTGAACTAACAACACTAGTTAAAAAGAGTTATGAAAGTATACGTTATGAAATTATGACTGGGTGTTCGTTGAATAGCTCCTTAATCAGAGAACGTTTCAACCCGACTCGATGCTTCTGTTCAGTCTCGAAAGACAAAAGATAACCCCTGTAAAGGGGCAGCTGTGAGTGAAATTGTGAGGCAAAGGTGGCACAATCTCCAACCACACATCTCCTGAATCGGCACTGTTTGAATCCAGTGGTAAGGAGAAGTCTAGGGCGACTGGATACAATGCAGAGATAAATGGAGAGCACATACAACACCTGGAAGTCCCAAAGGGTCACCCATTTAGTACTGATCAGGTTCAACTTTGCTTTTCAACCAGACTACAACTACAAACAAAAATTTAATGCCATTACGGAGCGTGCTGATGAAAAAACAAAACAAAACAAAAAAACAAAACAAAAACAAAACTCCTATGACCATGATGTTATTACCAAATGCGTGCATGAATAATAAACAATCTAAAATAATGCTCTCGACACTTGAACAAATGCCAAAACCCTGGAGTAAAATATATGGATTTATTTGTTGGTGATTTACCTCCGCCCCCCCCCCCAAAAAAAAATTCACTGAAAATAATTCAGAAGAATATTCGAATTAGTTAACAAAACAAGAAAAAAATGATCAATAAACACATTATTTTTAAAGTCGGAATAACAAAATACGTCAACTAGATAAACTATTAAAAACCCCCGTAAACTGATGAAGAACAAAAAATCAAATTTCAAGATATTCTCTACCCAATAGACTACAAAAAATAAATCTGAATTTCAAATACGCTCAACGGCTTTCTTATTGATATATTGCCAGCTGAAACGAATTCTAATTTCAAAACCGTCAGCTGATGTATATTTATATCTAAAAAGATATTACTTTCATCTTTTCATTTAATCAAACCTCTTGGTTTTCATATGAAAATCCAACCTGGTTCTAGTACAAAAACAGTAGAAAAACGATATTTGTAAAATATTCGATGTTTATTGAAAAATTGAGGCCCTACGGTAGCAAGCAAGTATGGTTGACTAGGTAAATATGCAATTTACACAGCTAACAATGGAGACTTTAGAATATATAGATTTGAAACGAATAAATACAAATTAAGAATTGGAAGGCAAAAAGAAATGGAAAAATAACAATAAACATGTCTTAATTTCAGACGTCACAGAATAACGAAATTTGGAAAGAGGTCGATTTTAAAGAACAAAAAAACAAAACAAAACAAAACAAAAACAAAAACAAGTTGAATATACAGGTAACCACTGAATCGGGGGGGGGGCCGAGGAGTGGAAACAACGACGTTCCAATCATATAATCAATCAACATCTGAGAAGCTAGATGGGAGTGTAAAAATTTGGATGCCAAAAGAATTACATGGTGGCTTACGGAATACTGAAAACAAAGCTACATTTAAAAATGTAACAAGAAAGCATCATTTGTTGATTCGCATGTTATCTCATATTGGAAAGTTCCTTTATTCCAGCGTTCACCAGACGAGTAGGAACTAACGACAAGAAGCGTTGACAAAAAAAAAAACATATATATATATAATTAAACATACCTCCATTTATCTGTGCATCACATATGGCTGAAGTTTTGTTGTTGTTGCCGCTCAGGTATTTGGACTTAAATTAGAAGCCAGTTTTAAGAACTGCTCATATGTTTATTTTATTATGGCTAACAAGTCTAGAGCAAGCTATTTATTGTACCTGTCTATTGTATATGCTTAAACCCACACCCACAATGCATTGATATGGCCAGTATGTACCGTGTTATTATCTATGCAGTGTGTACAATTTAGGCACCGCCAAAACTGGGGGGGGGGCAGGTAAGTACTTTTTGACGGACCGTCTTTTTAAAAATCTACCAAAAATCAGGTAATTATCCAATCAATACGAAATTTTCAGCGATTATTAAAAGAAGAATGAACTTTATAACAGTGTACTTATTTTTCATAAACGATATTTATATATATATATTTTTTTGCTTACAACCCCCCCCCCTTGTTTTGAAGTGGGAACAAATATACTTAAAATAATCATCTGAAACTAAACAAAACATATTCCGTTGTTGTAAGGGACAGGATTATAGATTTAAAAAAAAAAAACAAAAAAAAAAACACTTGTTTACATACCTTATTTTGACGTCTGAATATCAGAACTTTGATTGTGTTTAATTATTCCGCTTTTGACTTTTGGAGTGTGAAATTCGGTGAATATGTTAAGTAAAATAATTAATTTAAGCTAAGCAAAAAAAAAAAATTTTTTTTAAATATTTATACGAAAAAAGCCATTTTAAAATCTTTGATAAATAAATTAATAATTTTTTTTTAGCGAGCCGAATAATGCATGATCATTATTAAACAGGGAATTCTTTGAAGAATCGATACAAAAAAAAATCGATAAATATTGTGCCCTTTGTGTTAAAAAATATCATCAGTTTTTCGATCCCATCTGATAACGTTTGCCGCCTTTCGACTACGGTGGACCATACGTGCTGAAATAATTTTGTTGGATCTTCATGACTGCCAAAATCGGTGCAAGCGTGAATCAGTACAATTTATGTTGGTCAACACTCACATAGAAACGAGACATTTCTCTTTTCATTACATTTCATTTCAATTTTAATTTTTATTCTGCTTTACCCCCCCCCCCATTTTGGGGAGCCTAACCCCCACACATACACATTAAAAACCAAACTCATCAAAATGGTCACCCATCTGGTACTGGCCAGCCTCAGGGTTGCTTATGTAGTTTAGTTTTTATTCTGTTTTAACCCCCCCCCCATTTTGGGGAGCCTGAGCCCCCCACACGCGTACACATTAAAAAGCAAACTCATCAAAATGGTCACCCATCTGGTACTGGCTAGCCTCAGGGTTGCTTATGTAGTTTAGTTTAATTTTTATTCTGCTTTGAATTCCACTCCCCCATTTGGGGGAGCCTGAACCCCCACACACATACACATTAAAAACCAAACTCATCAAAATGGTTACCCATCTGGTAATGGCCAGCCTCGGGGTGGCTTATGTAGTCAAAAAACCCTACAGTTCTTTCTCGTTCAATGAAGGAGAAATCTTTCTAGACTGGGTCAATTTTAATTTTTATTCTGCTTTACCCCCCCCCCCATTTTTGGGAGCCTAACCCCCACACATACACATTAAAAACCAAACTCATACAAATGGTCACCCATCTGGTACTGGCCAGCCTCAGTGTTAATAATACATTGAAATTTTCGTCACTGAAAAATAAGTTTTTTTTGGGCTGTTTGGTCTTCCATAGTTTGCTTTTTATTAAAAACAAACGTAAATATTCTCGATCTGGACTCTAGATTGATGCGAAGTAACTGGTTGCCTATATGAATAAGTGGAATTATTTGAAATCCAAGTACTTATATTATAATATTTTTGCATATTCTCATAGAAAATCACCCTAAATCTTAGTTAGACTAAAAATAAACAACTTAATTCTTTCAAAAACCTTTTTTTTTAAATATTTATGTATGCTTTTTGTGCAGGACAAAAAATGTCAATTGTTAACTTTTGGGGAAATTTTAACATTTAAAATTTAATTAAAAATAGTAAAAAAAGTTTTACATTATTCAGCTTTCTATATGATAAAATTCAGGGCTTTATCTTTCTGAAAAAAAAAAGTTACTCAGAAATCATGGTTTTTAATAAATGTAATTTCGTTTTAAAAAACAACAACTTCATTTTTCGGCCATTTTTGGCGGTGCCTAGTGTACATTATACATACATGATAAGACACACATTGATAGCGAGTATGTAACAAAAATATATAATACTTATTGACCAATTCTAACAAAATACTAAATTGCAATATTTATCGAGATTAGATTTCAACCAATGAGAAAGAGTTACATTGGGAGCCGAGCACCTGCTAGTGTTGGATACATAAACGAGAACCCAAGCACAGCAAGCAGTTAGAGATTTAACTTGCCACACGAATCAATGCCAGTTACTGCCCAGACTCAGTACAGGCAAACTAAATCTAGCCTCAACCGCTAGGTTATAGGATTTCGGTAAACAACATGAAAAACAGTAATGAACATAGAAACAGTTTATACAAACAATCTCACGAAATCACAAGTTCTCACATGCACAAACAAGATAACATTATTTTGTTTAGACTTTTAAAACTTTTATTGATGCTTTACTTTCTATTGTTTTAAGAAGTTGTAAATAAAATCCATATATTTATGTATGGATAAACTGTGTCATCCTTTTGATATGGCCTTTGTCCCTTGACCAGAAATAATGTGGCTAAAACATTTTCTTTGATATTGTTTCTGCATTTGCTTTACCTGTATTTTTCCTAATAGGGGAGGTAACTCGTAGTAAGAAAACGTGCAAGAAGTAGGAAGCATTGATTGAGATTGTCGGACTGACTTCCTCATCTTGGTTGTTATTGTCACAACGTTTCGGCCGTTTTGCCCTCCGGCCTTCGTCAGGTGTTTTGTATCGAACTGGGGAACCGTTTGTTAGGAGTCTTGAACCCAACCCTTTATTATTATTACGGGGGTACCGTGTTCGGACTCCAGCTAGGCTTTGGGACATAGTTGCTGATTCTCTGTTTTGAATGTTACTTTTTAACATTTAAAACAGAGAATCGGCAACTATGTCCCAAAGCCTAGCTGGAGTCCGAACACCTGACGAAGGCTGGAGGGCAAAACGGCCGAAACGTTGTGACAATAACAACCAAGATGAGGAAGTCAGTCCAACAATCTCAATCAATGAAAACACCTCATCTCAAAAATACAGACAATTACTAAGTAGGAAGCACTTTAAAAATGTCGAAGCTTATGGATAGGCTTACTTTTTTTTCTTTTGAAAATCAATCATAGAAGCTCTAGGCAGGTATTTTTCTTTTAATTGTGTTACACCAGTCTATATTTGGTTGAATCTAAATTTTCTTTTTACCGAAAAAAGAAGCCTACAAAACAAAGCAATGTCATATCCACAATGAAAGTTCACTGCATTCGGCATTGCTACCGTATGAATTGAATACCAATTCAATCTTCTGCCTGTCTTTCTCCAATACAATCTAAGGTGGCTCAGGCATGCAGCTTGGCGCTTAGAGAGCTCATCCACAAGATCCTTTTTTTTTTTTACATGGAGTTCACCACTTATCAAGGCCCAATGGCCACTCGGGGATAAGGGTTATTGTGTGTACAGTAATCAATGGGATAGTGTAGCAATAGTATTGGAAAATTGATAAGGTTTCATTACTTGGGGGGGGGCGGTTCATCAGGAATTTGTTTGTGTTGGACTTGAAGACATCCAGGTTGAAGTCGGGAGGGAAACAGGCAAGCAGAACAGAGTTCCACAGGCGTGCAGTTCTAAGAAAGAAGCTTTGTTCATGGAATCTACGTTTTGATTTAGGCACAGATAAGGAGTGGGAAAAATATTGACGGTGGTTTCAGCTAGTCGGGTGTTTTTTGAAAAAGATTGGCGAGGGGGGACCAGAGAATGGAGCTCAGACGAGCACTTGCCATGGAAATGTAGAGATAGGAGCTTAGTCTTAGATGTATTAAAGGTAACCAGCCACCTCTTTCCCCACTGTACCATGATCTCAAGATCAGAGGATAGAGAATCAGAGAGAACATCATCATTTATGGCCTTTGATGTGTTGCCATAGATAGTCGTGTCATCAGCATAGGTGTCAGCGAAAGATTTTAGTATGTGTTTTGGGAGATCATTGATGTAGATCAGAAAGAGAGTTGGGCTCAGTATGGACCCCTGAGGGACTCCAACATTAATATTGTGGGCCTCTGATTTCTGCCCATCGACCACTACTCTTATGAGCCTATCAGAGAGAAATGATTTAATGATCGAGAAAACATTTCCTGTTATACCGTAGCTGGAAATCTTGTGTAGTAGGCCTTTAACCGATTGTTATAAACGTACCCGTGGGCAGTTGAAGACGTGTGCGACGACCTAACATTAAAAGTTAAAAACCTAGGCTCACAAAAAAAGAAACATAATTTTTTTAATTTTGCTCACCACAAACAAAGAATATTGTCACTGAAGTGTAAGTGGCTACTTTGCGAGAAACCAGATTTAAAGGGGAGTTGAACAGCAAGATGTTTGTTCACATTACATTGTGGATTATAATAAAAAATATTTCATTATTAAATAATTATATATATCAAATAATTATATATATATATACATATATATTTGTTTATTGTTATATAAACATGCTCACATCCCGTTGCTACAAATAGCCACTTGTTTCAATCAAACAACAGATATCATCAGGCAGCGACTTGATTATTCAAAGTTCAATGAATAATCATTCATTCATTGAACTTTTGAATAGTCAAGTCGCTGCCTGATGATATCTGTTGTTTGATTGAAACAAGTGGCTATTTGTAGCAGCGGGATGTGAGCATGTTTATATAACAATAAACAAGTATTATCAGCTCTTTTATTGAGCACTATCTAACAACCTCGTTGAATTCATTAGTCCATAACTTTTGAATATAAAAAAAACCCGAGTATATATATATATATATATATATATATATATATATATATATATATATATATATATATATATATATATATATACGAAAAAATAATTAATAAAACATGTTAAAAACACTTTAAGAAGAATTAAAAACATATTTAATTTTAAAAAAGAAAACAAATTAATTGGGTTGTCCTTAATCCGCAGAGTTTCGAAAAAATACTATTCTTCTCATCAGAGGGTAGGAATTAGCAAAATGCAGAATCAGATTTTGCTTGCAAGGTATTTAATGAAACTTAGAGCTTACTTGGTAAAAAATAGTGAGGCAGAAGGAATGCTGGAAAAAGAAAAGTGATTTCATATGAATGGACGGTCGAGTGAAGAATAGAATATTCAATAACGGTAAAATCCAAGAAAAGTTGGTTAAAGTTCCGTATTCACAAGTAAAAATCCAAAGAAATCACGTTACTGGACGATCTTTCAATGTAATCCAAAAGACAGAAATAATTCACAAATGAGTACAAGGAAAAAAGAGTGAGTTCAAAATATTATTATTAAAAGAAACATAAATTGTGCGTAGAATGAGGAAATAGAGAGATTTTAAAAACACTTTTAAATATATATATATATATATATATATATATATATATATATATATATATATATATATATATATATATATATATAACAATTCTATTATTTATTTATTTAAATGTAGCTGCGATGTGCTCTACGTCGGGCGAACGTCTCAAAGATTAGATAATAGGGTAAAACAACATGTTCCATCCAAAATTCGAAATGGAAACTACCTACCTTCGGACGTTTTGAACAATACCCATGGCTCATCTATAGGAGAGCACCTTATAAATAATCGTATTGTCGCTTTGAATTTTAGTGCGGACCTTTTTTCCATCCTTAGCAAGTCGGACTCTCTTTACCATCTCAAAATTCTAGAAACTATATATATTAAGACTCTGAGACCTTCTCTTTGCAAACAAAAAGAGGATCTCTTAGGGCTTAATCTAGTTTCTATTTAATAATTACCCCCCCCCTTTTTTAATACATATTTTACCCCCTACTTTTTCATCTCCGATTCATTGTCCCCCCCTTTCTTTTTAAAACGTAATTAAGCTCGATTTTAGCTCTGTTGAGCGAGCTTCGAAACCGGCGGTCAGCTGACGCATTCATTTTTATTTTGTTATTTCACAATCTACAATAAATAATGTTTTCGAACAAGTTTAAATTTAGTCTTCACATAACCATAATATATATATATATATATATATATATATATATATATATATATATATATATATATATATATATATATATATATGTAACGAGTCGGGAGAGGCTAGCGATCAAGTATGACCACCTGCGCTGAATCTCCAACTCTCCTTACGTTGCTTGCAACAAATGAAAAAATATAAGTGTATGTAGCAGTGAGATTTATGGCTTTTGTGACATATTATCTAGTTGAAGATTAGTTCTCTTTGCAGTATACTCGTGAAGCACACGGATGGCAAAAATGACAAAACACATAAACAACCACAGATTTATACTTAAAGATACTTTTATTACAGTAAAGGATTCAATCTCCCAGAATCCATATACAACACTCAATGGACTAAGAGAGGGGGTATGAACAAAAAGAAAAACGATATAATTATGACATTATAAGAAGTGATTGAACGAATCAAAATAAAAAGAACATTTAAACATGAATGTCAGGCAAAATCGGTTTAACTTCCTGCCAGGGATGAGGGTGGTGGTGGATATTGGAGTTGGGTGAAAGAAAACAAAGTACTTAACAGGGCGAAAACAAAATATAAAACAATAATATGTCCAGTCCCAGAGATTCTGAGGAATCAGGAGATAAAGGTATAATACATATGCTGTTCAATCTTTTTTATCCTTATTCTCCACTCTCTTCTATTCTTTCTTTTTATTTTTCTTTGCGGTTATATTTGAATTGTCTCTCTCCTTTCGCTGAATAATCCTTCATGGTTAGACAGCAAGCCAATGCACAAGTTTCGAGTCGATTGTGATCTTATCTTCACGATGTAGGCTGATACATAAAATTGTACATAGGCGATTTCATAATTCTTTGCCATATATATATATATATATATATATATATATATATATATATATATATATATATATATATATATATATATATATATATATACTAGAAACAAAGCATGTCTTACAAAATCTTTTTAGGCTCTTGTCGTGCGAACAAACACACCAACTTGTGTTTAGGCGATTCCTTAATTCTTCGCCAAACTGAAACAGCGCATATTTCCCAATGTCTATTTAGTTCCTTTACAATATCAGAAAACTGGAATCGTTGTTACTCTCTTTCAGGTACATGAGTTAACAGGCGTACGGTATGTGGGTTGATATGCTACATATTCGTATTGTTGCTTGGTTTACGAGTGCTTAAACGTCTGTTGTAAGCGCTGACTAATGCATAAAATGATTCTCTGACAAATCTTTCTGGTTGCTCGTTGATTTTGTTTTTTCTACTAATTCTGTTCCATTCTATTCTGCCTCCCTTGAATTACCGACTTTTGTTATAATTTTTTCCTTCCATTTTACTTTGAGAGAGCAGAGGAAAGGAGAGAGAGAGAGAGAGAGAGAGAGAGAGAGAGAGAGAGAGAGAGAGAGAGAGAGAGAGAGAGAGAGAGAGATATGGATGTGAGTTTCTCTGTCTGGACTGCTTCCGCTTTTGTGTTTGTTTAAAAACTACATGTTAGCCCTCACATGTGTGATCGAGCACGTATATGTGTGTGTGTGTGATTTTGTCTGTGATACTTTTGAGAGGAAAGCACTATCTACATGCTAATTGTGAATAATTTTCCAATATGTCATCATCATGCAGTCCATCAGCCTTGACCATGACTAGTCGTCCTCAGTTCTTTATCCTTCGGCACAGGACTTTCCACCTTGCTTGTGCATCAGATAAACACCCTCTGAACCTCCAATGCTCATTTCCAGTGGGGCGAATCTGTGACGACTGGCAGCAGGGGAGGCCGCAGCTTCTGGCCGAAAGTAATCTATCTCAGTGAGGTAGACAGTCGCTCTATCGTGCCCGCTACTACGCCTTTTCTTTCTGGATGAGGTTCCAATATATAACCTCTCTCTCTCTCTCTCTCTCTCTCTCTCTCTCTCTCTCTATATATATATATATATATATATATATATATATATATATATATATATATATATATATAATAGAAAATCCACTGTCTGAAAAGCATTTGACATTAAAAATGTAAGATTTAACGGTTGAAAGACCACACAGACTACACGAGTGCAAAATTGATTTTTGTAAACATTTCTATTCATTAAAATAAAACTGATTTTTTTTTTGTTTCAAATTTTCAAATAATGAAATATTTTTCTTCAAGAAGTACAGGCAATTTTTTTCTTCGTACATGGCATGGTGGATGTAACACTCGGCACATCCTGGCATGGTTGGGGTGTCCTGGTAAAAGAAAAGGAAAGAAAAAAAGTATAAATCAGTATAGAAAATAGAAAGTAAAAAAATACAGAATTTTTTTTTATTATGAAAATCGATTGAAGGCGAGTGCAAAGATTTAACTTGCTATTTGCCCTTTTCAATTCCCTTAAATAATTTCGCCTCGTTGTGTGACGGGATAGTTATATATATATATATATATATATATATATATATATATATATATATATATTGCTATTTCTTATATAATGGAGGAAATTATTATTTGCGTCTCAACTAGTGTGTCGTAGTTGGATATTCCTTAGATTAAAAAGCGACCTTGTGTATAGCGTAGCTCGCCATTTTGAGGCTGATTGTAATTAGTGGTTGACGACACGGATTGAAAACCTGAAGGTGCCAAGTTCGAATCCAGAAACACTTTCATCAAACCACCACTTTACTTCGTATCTAACCTCCCAAAGATGAAATAAATATGCATACTTTAAAAAGGCGTTTATTCAAGGGAAATAACTCATCCAAATATGTACAGAGTTTTTTCCCTTAAGCATTTTCAAATTCTGTATACTAAGTTTGATTTTCCATGTTTTTCAATGTCGTCTGTTAATTCATATTTGACGTCGGTCAATTGACTTCTATTAAAAGGCACTTTGTCTGCGTGTTTGTGTCTGTCTCTGTGTCTCTGTGCGTAGACTACAATGTATTATGGACTAACTTACTGCGGGGTGGCATGTAAAGTTTCCCAGTGTGAGCGCAGTCAGTACGCAGTAGGTTCCCGACTTGAGCAAGACAATCAATCGATTTGATTGAAACAAATGGGTGATTTCATCTATTTCCATGACAATAAAAGTATTGGAAGTGTGGAACTTTCGTTATTCCTCAGTTGATATCGGACAAAGTTGGATCGTAGCTTATTATAATTATAATAGAAAACACATACCATCCCTCCTTAAAATTGCAAAAAAGAAGAAGAAAAAAAAATTGACATTTTAACGAATAAACTGAAATGCTTAATGGTATGTTTAATATAATTATATTCTAAAAATTATTTAATTATTTTATAATATTCGTTTTAATTTACGCTATTGGATTTTTCTATATCAATAAATATTCGATTATTATTAATAAAAAAATGAACATATTAATTCAATTCCTGTAATTGCGAGAAAACACAGCGACACAAGCAAGCAAGCGAAGCGTAAGCGAGGTGTATCAGAATTTTTTGGGAATTTTTGACACCCCTAAGAGGAAACTGCGAATAAAATATAAAAAAAAAAAACTCGTAATTTCTCTTTTGAAAGTGGGTTGCTTATTTTCTGTATGGAATATACTTCCAAAATAAACTATTAAAGTTATTTAAAAAATAATAAAAATATTATTTTTTATTAAAAAAAAAAAAAAAACAGTATTTACAAAGTGCCGGTGCAAGTTCAACCAACCATTTTTTTTTACGCATGAAATCAATTGAATTTTACGAGTGAAACTTTTTTCAATTTTTAAACTTAAAAAATCTATCAAAATGTTTCTATTGGTTCAATGTTTACGATATTTTCAGGGACAATGTGAAATTTTATGCTCTTTCCAATAAACTGAATATAATATTTTAGACAAACGTTTTTCTTTTAAATTCACCCCCCCATTTTGAAATGTCTATTAAAAAGTAAATAATTAATTTACTCACCAAAGTTTTATATATCACAAATTGATCATAAAAGACCAATAAATAAAATATTCTAATTAAAAAAAAAGAAGTGTTTTTTGGAAATTTACCTGTAAAGTCCAAAGTGTAAAATCCCTTTTTTTAAAATCACGTTGATTTTTTTTTTCATGAAAGCTCATGTTATGCTTATATCGACAAGTAAATGCGGGACGCTGACGAGAATTTTTTCTATTTCATTCAATATTTTCTTTTTTTTAGATATTTTAAAAAATTCACTCGATAAAGAAGAAATAAAATATGATAATCAAAAACTCGTGTATTTCATTAAGAGAATTAAAAAACAATCGGTCGACTAGGTTTTTTGCTTAACGGCAAAAACTTATAAGTGAATGCACGCTTTTTTTCAGCTACGGAGGCCCCAAAATACTAACTTTGGTTAATAGCACGCAATAAAAAGAGATATTAATTATGACGTTTATAAGTCACCGTAAGATAATCGCGAAAAAAATCAGAGATTTGTCTCCCTTTATTTGAACAATCAAAAAATGAGTTCGCGTTTTTTTTTAATCCTTGTTTAAAAAAGTATTTTATTTAACAAGGACATGGGATATAAGTATAAATATGGATAAATTCTAAACAATGGACAATGGAAGTACACATTGAATAGAATTTTTTATAGGTAAGTGACTTTTTGGAATTTATATATATTTTTTATAATCGAAGTAAGTAAAATTTCGCTGATTTTCTTTAAATTTTATTAAAGTAAACCGATTTAAAAAAAACAAATATTGCATAATTTGCTATTAAACTTGTTATTTTTTAAAAATTTGGTCTTTGCTCCTTTAATTGAAAATAAAATAGGGTGTGAATTACATTTTTCAAGTAGTTATAAGCTTCGAAAGATAGTAAGTCGATTTATTCAAGTTCATATACGGCATTTTAAATGGCCGTTTCTGATACATCTAGTGAAGCGATTTTATAACTTTAATATAAACACATTTTCTTTGGCAGTATCAATGCGTTGTGTGTATGTGTGTGTGTATGTTTAAGCATATACAATAAACATGTACAATAACGTTAATAATAACATTTTCTCAAACTTGTGCTATCACACACACATACACACACACACGCACACACACACATACACACATTTGCCCGCAATATTAATTTCCCCGCGCATTTGCACAAAAATAAGTCTTCCAGCAACGACATAATTTCAAATACGCCCACACGCTTTTCTTAAAACAATAAAAGTAAAATGGACATATTTCTGGCGGACGTAGCTGAAGACAATACCACATGACACAAGAGACCATTGAGAAAATTTAGAAGATTGTCTTTTTAACGCTTTTCCAAAAACCGAATACCAACAGCAGCAGTCTTGTGCTGGAGCCGGTCCAAAAAGTATTTAAATGCAACAATCATCCTTTTTTTTTTTTTTTTTTTTACATGGAGTTCACCACTTATCAAGGCCCAATGGCCACTCAACTATAAGGGTTATTGTGTGTACAGTAATCAAAGGGATAGTGTAGCAATAGTATTGGAGAATTGGTAAAGTGTCATTACTTAGGGGGGGGCGGTTCATCAGGAATTTGTTTGTGTTGGACTTGAAGACATCCAGGTTGAAGTCGAGAAGGAAACAGGCAAGCGGAACAGAGTTCCACAGGCGTGCAGTTCTAAGAAAGAAGCTGTGTTCATGGTATCTACGCTTTGATTTAGGCACAGATAGGGAGTGGGGAAAATTATTGACGGTGGTTTCAGCTAGTCGGGTGTTTTTTTGAGAAAGATTGGCGAGGGGGGACCAGAGAATGGAGCTCAGACGAGCACCTGCCATGGAAATAACGATAGAACAATGACAGGCTCGCTACGTCTCTTCTGTTGGAAAGAGGTTGCAGGGTAGGGAAAAGGGCATCCCCCACCAAGCCACGGAGTCTATTTTGTACTCCGTCAAGGCAGATTAGGCTGTTTTTTGCAGCCCTCGCCCAGATGTGGCAGCAGTACTCCATCTTTGGACGTACTTTGCTCTTATATAGATAGAGAATTGCATCATTAGTGAGATATCTTCTGGAGCGGTAGAAGGATCCCACCATTTTCCCAGCGACCTTGGCCACAGACTTGATGTATGTGTTCCATTTAAGATCAGGTGTAAAGGTAAAACCCAGGAGCTTATCAAATTCTGGGGCCTCCCTTAGACGAGAGCCATCCATTTCAATTGATGCCAGATGGGGATCAGAGCGTTTATGATGTAGAGATAGGAGCTTGGTCTTAGATGCATTAAAGGTAACCAGCCACCTATTTCCCCACTGTACCACGCGCTCAAGATCAGAGGAGAGAGAATCAGAGAGAACATCATCATTTACAGCCTTTGATGTGTTGCCATAGAAAATAAAATAATTTCTTCCCTTTTTTTCCTCCTTCTTTCTTCTTCTCTTCTCGCTCCGACTTCACACGAGAGCATGCCTCTCGTTTTCCTCTCATCGTCATTTTCAAATCTGTCGAAACCATAGTTACACACGCCACGCCAAAAATCACGCTTATGCACACACGCACCCATTCCGTACATTTTCTACAAGAATTATTAACAACAGACTACTTTCCTTATGGGACTTTTGAATAAGGCGAACTTCGCCATTTAAAATACAAACCTTGAAATAAGGACATTATTTTCACAAAAGACTTTCACCTTCTAATCTTATTGATTTAACGAAGGACTTTCATCTAACATGATCTTTTAATCTTAATAATTCTACAAAGGATTTTTCACCTACTTTGAATATTCTAATCATAATGATTTCTCAAGAACTCTTGCCGATCGGACTTTGCTTGTTCATCTTGTTATTTTTTTTTTTAAATAAATGCTGTGCATTTTAAACGAGAAGGAGGTGTCATTTTGTTTTGTTCCTTTCTTATTTTGTTTGGGGGCAGAAAAATTTAATTTGACTTAAACTTCTTTTCCCCTACAAACTCCAACCTGGCCTTATGCCTAATCTCATGAAGAAGAGATAATATATATATATATATATATATATATATATATATATATATATATATATATATATATATATATATATATATATATATATATATATATATTACGTTTTGATTATTCTAAATAAACGTATATAAAGATACTTCCATCGATTTCGACATATGACGTCTGCCACAACGACCAAGTTATTTAAAAACCCACACAGATGATTTGTTTGTAGTGGTGGAGGCTTTGTGCAGAGGTAACCACACTTTTTGGTACAACTGCTAATCTCAGTCGGCGCAATGACCGCCACATGGCAGAGCAGAAAATAGACCTCAGATTTTTACATTAGAGTTTTCTTTAACTCCTAGATACATGTCTTAACAAAGATTAAAGGTGCATCTCTTCCAGTGGACCCCCCCCCCCTCAGATACCAAACTAGGTATTTCTACGCCCTGGCATATATATATATATATATATATATATATATATATATATATATATATATATATATATATATGTGTGTGTGTGTGTGTGTGTGTGTGTAATCATCCACATACATTACTGTTTCACTGTATCAAAGCTTTTCAATGCTAGTAGACCAGCAACTACCTGAAGTTAGGATTGAAACTCAACCGCCCAGGCGACAGGCGGGCTTTTCATCGTTACGCTATATATATATATACAATACATACGAATTGCGTTACTAATTTATTTAATGAATATTGATTCTGCTACACAAAGTATAAGGGGAGAATTGTTAAGTGACGATGGCAGGAAAGAAGGAGAAATAATGTCGCTTTCCACAAATTGTAAAAGTCAGAAAACCAAGGCATGTAATAAAATGTAGAGCATGTTTGAGAGTAAAAAGGACACCCTTTCCCTTCCCCTGGCTTATCACCCCTCTCTTCAGGTATGAATGATTTTGAATAAAAACATATGGCATCTTTATTTTTATTTTTTTAAAAGATAGTATGTTACAAAAGGCTTTATCTTACATACTAGAAAATTGTTTAATACGAGTGTACATCACTGTCAAAAAGAAAGATAAAAAAATTATGCTATGCGAGTGTTCATTTATAAAGTCACATTCCTGCCTATTTGTTTGTTCACAATTTATTTAATATATACAAAAAGTACTGTTTAATCATTTTTATTCTACGAGGTGCGTTCAATAAGTTTCCGAACTTTTTTCATATTTTATTACAAAACTGAGCGCATGGAAGCAAGAAAGGAACGAACGAAAGGTTGAGTTTAAACCTTTTATTTAAAGATAAAATGATCGTGAAACGAACTGCTTGGTGCGTCAGAATATTCTGGCGGCGGCGATGGTGGGAATGCTGGTCGGGTGTTAATATAACTCAGCGACGATCTGGTGTTAGGTTAGGCTGAGGCAGGGGCGACGATGTCAGAAACGTGGCTTAGTATTCTGGTGTCTGGGATACGGGTGCGGAGAAAGCGGAAGAGGAGTAATCCTAATAGCAAGTCGCTGTGGAGAGTTGGTGACAGTGTCTCCTGCTATTGGTGGGACAAACCTTGGTGTCTGGTGAGCTGTGGTGATCTGGCAACGGCGGCAGCGGCGGGAGAGGACTAGTCTTCAAGGCTTGCTATCCAGTATCACGAGTGAGATGGTGGTGGTGCAGCAGCGGTGGCGGTGGCGGAGTAATTTTAATAGCTGTTGTTGCTGGTGAGGAGTTAATGGCTGCTGGCTGGTGAGCTGTGTTGATCTGGCAACGGCGGCGGTGGCAATGGAAGAGGGGTAGTCTTCAAGGCTTTCTGTCCAGTATCATGAATGAGATGGCGGTGGTGCAGCAGCGGTGGCGGTGGCACGGTAATTGTAATAGCTGTTGCCGCTGGCAAGGGGTTAACGGCTGCTGGCTGGTGCTGGAGCGAGATTCACAGCTTGACACGCTGGGCCGATCTCCTCGCTTATCAAAAAAGCTGTCATTTCTATGCTGGTAATGTGGACGTAGTTGTAGACAAAGATAGGTTTTGTCGTTGGTTGGTGTTTTCGCTTTTTATTTGTGTTTTTTTTGTGTTTTAATGCATTGTAAGGAGTAGTCTGTTTGGTGTTTGTATTATACGTGTGTATCAATTTAACGCTAAGGAAGTTGGCAATGTGTTCTAGTAGATGTTGTACTGTTACGGTGTTTTGTGAGATAATTATTCATGTTTATATGCTGCCAGAGTTGCGTCTGCTGTGATGTTTGTGTTTTGTGTTGCTTTTGATGTGCGGCTTCCTCTGACAGTTTTCTTTGTTGAGGCGAAGTACGAGTTATTCCATTAGTGTGTGTACATTAAAAAATGGGATTTGAAGTTGTCATGTGTGTTTAGTGTGTTCATTTGTGTTGTATCGACGAATGGGGTTTGTCTTAGCGTTGCCATTATTGTCACTGTCGCTGCTCCTGCTGGTTTCTGGTTTATTCATGTAAATATGGAGGGATATGCGATATTACAATAGTACGCACATTAAACTCTAGTCCCCTTCGAAGTAATCTCCTCCGGCTGCAATGTACTTGTACCATTCAACAACTTCTGGAAGGCCCTCATGGAAGTCCTCTTGTGTGAACATGTGAATGGCCTTCATCACAGCCTCTTTTATCTCCTCAATTGTCTCATAACAACAGCCTATAAGTCATAGGGAGCAAGGTCTGAACTATAGGGGGGGGCGTAATGAACTGCCTTGAAGCCCATTTTGGTCAAATAGTTTGTGACAAGGATGGAGTTGTGGACTGGTGCATTATCCTGGTGGAAATGCCATTGATCTGATTTGAAGAGGGCTGGCCTCTTCTGACAGAATCTATTCTGGACTCCCTTAAGACTTCAGCATAGTATTACTTCTTGACTATCTGTCCAGTGGAAACCCAGTGCATGTAGATTATGCCCATGTTGTCAAAAAAGGGATCATCGTGTTTCTAGGTGGACATTCATGGGTCTGGGAAAGCCAGCATGTTTCCACTGGGAACTCTGTAACTTGGTCTCTGGCCCATAGCAATAGATCCAGCTTTCATCACTGGTCACCAGAGCATCAAGAACTGCAGGATCTGAATTGATCAGCTTGACCATCTCCTTACTGTCATGACTACATCTTTCTTTCTGATCTTCTTCTCTGAGCATCCTTGGGACAAACTCTGTGCAAATCTTCCGCATCTTTAGTTCTTTACAAATAATTTTGTGTGTACAGTTCCCACACTGACATCAAATTGTGCACTTATTGTCTATATAGACACACAACGGTCCTTATCCATGATAATCTTAATTTGGTCAATCAATTCTGGTGTTTTGACTTCTTTAATTCTCCCACACTTCTCACCATCTCTCACAGACTCCCTGCCTCCTTGAATCTCTTTTGCCACTCAAAAACTGATATTCGATTCATGCAAAATGGCCCCCAAACAGTCTGAAGCATTCCATACATTTCTAGGGCATTTTTTACCCCGTTGAAAACAGAATTTTATTTCATATCGTTCTTCTAAAGCATAGACTCTCAACCTGGGGGCCATGGCCCCCAAGGGGGCCATGGCAATAATTTAGGGGGGCCATGGTGGAATTTTCTTTTTTAATTGATTAAGTTGACAATAAAATTTTGTTACCTACATAATATTGTTACGAATGTGTGTGTACGTGTGTATGTATGTATGTGTGTATGTATGTGGGAGAGAGGTGATCGAATTATCTCAGTGTGGCCTTGGATATCAGCACGTAAACATGTGGGTATAATTGATTCTGAACCATACTGTATACTGTTTTACTTATTTTGTTCGACAATTATAAATGCGGTCGCTGTTTTCGTGTGTGAAATATTTGTGCACTTCCTTTATTATTTTCTTATTTTTTGGTATCATTGTATTCATGCTCATTCCCTACTCAGGTATTCCTGCTATTTTTTTTTTAGTGCTAATATTGATGTGACTCGCTATTCTTCTCATAATTTCAATTGGGGCAGTGCTTGTCAAAGGAGGTGTGTTCTTGCTGTAGAAAGTACATTTCAGCTTGCTAGGTTGAGTGTGAATGTTTATCATCTTTACTCTCTCTGTGTATGTTTGTGTATGACTGTGTGTGTGCTTAATGTGTGAGTCCATGGATGTATTATGTATGTGGATATTTGTGTTTGTCATTTTATCACTTGTCCTATTTATCTGTCCTTCATTATCATTCTTTTGTCTTATCACTTAATGTTTGTTCTGATGGTCTGTCTTCTTTATTTTCCCTAGATTTGCGATGGCTACTAGTGTTACTAAGAAGCGGAAGTACAGTGAAGAGTACATTAGCTACGGATTTACATCAATTCTCGCTGATGGCATCGAGAAACCTCAGTGTGTACTGTGCTTCAAAGTGTTGGGGAACGATTCTATGAGGCCTAGTAAGTTGAAGCATCATTTGCAGACCATCCATCCACAGTATGCTGAAAAAGACCCCGATTTCTTCAGGCGCCATGAAAGTAGTTTCGGAAAACAGAAACTGGATGCAACTGGTGCTTTCCAACAACAGACCTCAAGTGTAGTTGAGGCATCATACGAGGTTGCCCTTGAAATAGCGAAGCAAAAGAAGCCCCACACAATTGGTGAAACCTTAATTAAGCCATGTACTTTAAAGATGGTCAAACGTGTTCTTGGAGATGCAAATGAACGTAAAATTCAACAAATTTCCTTGTCAAACGACACAGTGAAGCGGAGAATTAATGAAATGTCAGATGACATAAAGGAAAAAGTGATACAGGAGATCAAATCGTCTCCAGCTGGTATGTTTGCAATACAACTGGATGAGTCAACGGATGTGAGTTCGTGTGCACAGCTACTCGTGTTTGTTAGGTATATTTTCTTGTGTGATATCAAGGAAGAATATCTGTTATGTACACAGCTTGAGACCACCACAACAGCTGAAGATGTGATGGAAAAGCTATCTTCTTTCTTCAAAGCTAACAGGATCCCATGGGAAAATTGTTGTGGAGTCTGTACAGACGGGGCTCCAGCGATGCTGGGATCAAAATCAGGGTTCCAGAAGCGTGTCAAGGAAGTAGCTCCGAATGCCAAGGGGGTTCATTGTATGATCCATCGTTTTGCACTGGCGTCGAAAACCCTCCCTGATGAACTTTGCAAGATCCTGGAGGCAGTGGTCAAATGCGTCAACTTTGTAAAAGCTGGAGCTCTGAACTCTCGCCTTTTCCAGAACCTCTGTAGAGACATGGATTCGGAGCATGAAGCTCTCCTCTTTTACTCCAAAGTGCGCTGGCTTTCCAAGGGCAATGTTGTGAATCGAGTGTTTGAACTTCGGGGGGAGCTAAAATTGTTCCTGGAAATGCAAGGGAAAGATGATCTGTTGAGTCACTTCAATGAGGTTTTGTGGGAGCCACGTCTTGCATATTTAGCAGATATATTTGAGCAGCTAAATAGGTTGAATCTGAAACTACAGGGCAAGGAAAGAAATGTGTTTCACCTGATGGACTGTCTTCGTGGATTTCTTGCCAAGCTCCAGAATTGGCAAAGGAAAGTCGGTGCCGGGAATGTTGCCATGTTTGAAAACCTTTCAGCTGTCCTTGACGAGAATGAAGAAGATAGTCTGCTTGACCCATTACTTAAAACTGAAATCACCCAGCATCTGAGATCCTTGGAAAGTGAACTTAATATGTACTTCCCAGAATTCGAGGAGGAAGAAGGGAAGTTGGTAAGGAATCCATTCTCTGGCACTCTTGATATTACTACCATTCCCAGTGATGTTCAGGACGAGTTCCTTGATCTCAAACATGATTCTGCTGCCAAAGATCTCTATGAAGAAAAATCTCTGAATGTATTCTGGTGTTCGATGCATCAGTCATATCCAAAAGTCAGTGAGATTGCACTTCGACTACTCTTGCCTTTTTCAACTACCTATTTATGTGAGTCTGGTTTCTCCACCCTTCTACAAATCAAGAATAAGAGCCGCAACCGATTGGATGTGGACCCCGACATGAGATGTGCATTGTCAGTGACACAACCTCGGATTCGTCAACTGACTGAAAAGAAACAATATCAGCCTTCCCACTGATGTGTGATAAAGTATGCAGAGGTTAATTGAACTTCTCCCATCCAAATCAAATTTGCTATTGTCTGCTAGTCTTTTGTAGTCTAGTGATGTAAGTTAAGCATATCACAGAAATCTATCAATATAAGATAATTATGACTGTAAACTTTGTAATAAAGCAAGGGTGTTCTCTTCATCAACATTTTATTTATTCTTTTTTTTCTGCGCCTTTTTTGGCAGGGTGGGATTTGGGAGAAAAATGAAGGGGAGCCACACGAATGTTGAGAATTCATGAAGGGGGGAATGGAGTGAAAAAGGTTGAGAACCACTGTTCTAAAGTGTCCTCGCGTCCAGATTGCATTTTTGAAATTCACCAGTTGTGACAATCAGGCTTTAGTAGGATGTATTCTAATTCCTGCTGTAGCTGTTCATTTGAACCGGAAATCATAAAAAATGTGTCAGCTATCTCATTAGATGTATAGCAATAACATACTGAATTTTCAAGAGTCTACAACAATTTTAAATACCTGTACAAAAATTTTCTGGATACTTGTTAAGACACCTCATAGCATTATATATATATATATATATATATATATATATATATATATATATATATATATATATATGTGTGTATATATATATATATATATATATATATATATATATATATATATATATATATATATATACTATTTATTCAAAGGAAATCTATATTCAAGAAGTAATCTCATTTCCATATTTCATTAAAGAAAATCTATTTTGATAATGTTGAATGGCTAATCCACTCTCAAACAGAACAGATGTCATGATTTCTCGATTATCTATGATTTAACACTAATTGTTCACGAACCCACCCCTATACCTGTCTCTAACAAACAATATGTAAGTCTCCTTGACCTTTCCCTTACAACCTGCCCAGAAATGTGCTCATCCTCCGTTCTGTCGTCATTGGGATCTTCCATTAACACAGTTTTCCCTGATAAAGATAAAATGAAATGTATTAAGCCCTCAGATGTACCTGCCCATTGCACTGGATATTGATAGTCTATGGTTGATTGGGGTAACTTCCAAACATTTATATCAGATATACTTCTGCACTCGATGTTAAAAAAAATGTGTCCTCTATCGTATCTGACCTAACTGAATGGTTAATTGTTAGTATAGTTCGCTTCATACCTTTCAAGAAATTCCAGCAAAAAACCCAACAGCCAGCTGTGTTCATCCCAAAATATGCCGCTGCCATTACACACACACATCACTATTTCCATTGCTTCCAACATCATAGATGTTGTGAGACTAAAGCCAGTCTTAGGACTTTAAATTCAATTTATAACCTTATATAATCAATTCTTAATGCTGCAATATTTTAAGTTATAAATTTATTATATTTTTTTACTAGAATATCTTGTCCTTTTCTTTTCCAGTTTTAACAACCAGCCCTTTACTTTTCCATGTTTAAGCTTAACCATATTACTTTTCAAGCGCGCATTTTTCTATTGTAATATATATATATATATATATATATATATATATATATATATATTACAATAGAAAAATGCGATAAGAATAATGGAAATAGTATTCCAACAAAATAGAGAAATAAAAAAGAACAAACCGAATTATGTGTTCATCAACGTTTTGTCTTCATTTTATCCAGAGGAAGTCTTGAAATAAAGACGAAACGTAAGAAATAACTCGGTTTGTTCTGTTTTATTTCTCTCTCTCTATATATATATGTATCCCCAACTTTTTCTCTTCGCCCTCTCCTTTCTCCCTGTACATATTTATTTTATGGTAATTTTAAATATGACCTTATTATTTTCACCTTATTTTGAATTTCTTACTCCTATTTTCTCTTTAGAAAAATCAAAATGCCATCATTCGCACTTGATGAGGATGGTGAAGGACGTCCCAGGTTAAAAAGAACTCTCTTTTCTGTCGTACATACATACATACATATATATATATATATATATATATATATATATATATATATATATATATATATATATATATATATATATGTATAAGGGAAAGAAAATTAAACACTAAGTTAAACTTTACAATCCAAATTTATTGTTCAACTGAATACTCCAAAAACAATTTACAAAGTCCTCATTCCACGAAGTTTCAAAGAATGCTATTCTTATTATTCTTCTCATCAGATGACATAAAGAAATCAGCAAGTTATATTTGTAGCAATGCTAGTATTTGCTAGTTAAGGCATTAAGTGAAACCCCAATTTATTGTAGTTATAAATTGCCGAATAAAAAAAAGAAAAACTATTGGATATGTAAAAAACTAATATAAAAACAAACCGCATATAATATTTCAGCTTGAATGAAACTCCACTAGAGTTGATCCAAAATGAAAAATAGTTCCTTAGATATTCCAAGATAAATCCAGCGCGATGATGCATATAATCCGAACGTAAAGTTTTCAAAAATCCGATTGAAAAGTTTATAAAACAGCTGAAATAATGAAAATTGTTTTTTTCCGGGCAGTGCAGTAGTCCAAAGAGAAGTCTGTCCCTAGTCAAATGGGATCTAATAGTAAGAAGAGAGAAATCCAAAATGAGAACCTTCATCCTCAGCTTAAAAAGAAAAAAAGAAAAAGTGATTTCAAGCGGGACCCCCCCCCCAAAAAAAAAACCGTGAAAGCTCCTATTGCTGTGACCGGAAATTGTCTAGCCAGAATGAAACAGATCTTTCTATAAAGAAATTCGATGTCAATAATAAAAGCAAAAGTGTAGGAGTGATGATTATAATTTTTTAAGTGTTGCAGAATCATAGTTTATTAAGGCTGTCAAAATGTCATGATGATGATAAAGATAACAAAATAATAATAATAATAATAATAATAATAATAATAATAATAATAATAATAAATACAAAATAATTCTAATAATAATATAGTCAATGATCATGGGGAATAATAATAATAATATTAATAATAATAATAATAATAATAATAATAATACATATATACACATATATATATACACATACACGCACTCATACACACATAATACTTATACATATACACATAACACACATACACGTACTTACCCACATTTATACATACATAAGTACATCCATAAACATGCAAATTTTGTAAAAAAAAAAAAAAAAAAAAAAAAAAAAAAAATACACATCCATACACACATATATACATATATATATATACGTATATATACATATATATATACATATGATATGTATGTATGTATGTATGTATGTATGTATGTATGACAGAGAAGAGAGTTCTTTTTAACCGGAGACATCATATATATATATATATATGTGTGTGTATGTATGTATGTATTTTTTATGAAGTTAATTTATATTTAATCTTCAATTAAATTTAATTAAAATCTTATCTATTAATCAAATTCAGAGAGCATTTGGTTACTCTTTTAATTAAACTTTGATCTACTAACAAATATTACTTAGAAACTTTATTTTATTCACGAATATATTTAATCATGTAAAATAGTACCTTTCTTCCAGTGTTTGTCATTAGACATAAATATTTAAAATTCCCCACGACCCTAAAAAATATACCCTTGCCTCTATGTTCATAAATTGTTGTGAGGATGCCCTTTTTTAGATATGAAATAATACAAACGCTTTTATCTGTTGCACCAAGTTGATTAGCAATCAGTTCTAAATGACACTGTCCTGAAGATTGAAGGTTTAATCTTCACTACAGGTGATAATATCTAAAAATAATATAATAATGAATTAAAACTTCTATCTAATCACAGCTGACAGAACTAGGACGATCTAGATGCAGGGATTAAATAGAGATTTCAGTTCGAAATTCCATGTAGATACTAGTGTTGGGACGATTAATCGGTATTGAAATCAGGAATCGAAAAAATCGGATTTTTGGGGGGTATTGGAATCAGTATCTAAATCAGAAAAATTTGTGCCTGTTTTCTGATGCCCAAAACGATTCTGGTTATCGTTTTTATTCATTTTATTGTTGTTTAAAACTTAATTTTTCATAGCTTATATTAATGATGAAATTATGAATATTTATTGATTTTTAACTACTAAAATCTATAAGTCACACCCATTCATTGACTTTTTACATTTGCGAAAATATATACGCATTTTATATGTGTTTTTTTTTTCAGTAATCTGATCCCCTTTTTAACAAAAATAACTCTATATTTAGGAATTTAAATATAATCATTGTATCAGGCTCCTTCTTGGATTACCACCTTATTACGGTGATGGAGCTAGAGTGTTTCAATGAGCTATGGCGGTGGGAGCGAAAGCTCCTGGTAGGGCCACCCTTGTCAGAAAGGTCGATGGATAGAAAACAGACAAAGAGTGATCCCTGGTCCTCCAGGTTGGGGGTTGAGCATAGGGCTAATGACCCTTTCTCATGAAACATATATGTTATGGAAACGGCAACAAAGAGAACCCCTACTTCAGCGCATGTTGGGGCATTCTTAGTCAAGTGAAACTCGTATGAATGCTGGTGGCCAAAGCCGAGACGACGTTAACAGCAGGATGAGGGAGGACCTTAACATCACTAAAACCAAGATTAGACTAGGACATTGGAAAGGAGAGAGGAAGGCCGAGAAGAACGATGGAAAGGGAGAGGAAAGCTATGCTGCATTCTTGGAGTTCACTGGGTAGGCTGGATCAGGATAAGTGGAGGTGGAGGGGATTTGTTGCTGCCCAACACACCACTAGGTGTAATGGTTGATGAGTATGATGATGATGATGATGATTGTATCAGAATTAGAAATTTAGAACAGGATCAGTGATTGTATACGAATCGAGAAAAATATTGGAATTGTACCATCACTAGTAGGTATTGAATTCAACAAGAAAATGTTCCCAAGTTTGAAAAGATGCACCTGAAGAAGATCAGAAATTACAGTGACTGAAGCATCCTTGGTTTATGTAGGAGTCTGAAATGGCCAAATATAAAATATTGTGCCACATCTAGGGATGTGCCATAGTTCACTATTTCCTGGCTTGAAAGAGTACGAAATCGATTTGGAAATATAGTGTGTTGGGAAAGGTGATTTCTTGTCTTCTCTACAACCATTTTCTCTTTATTCTATTGTTATTTCCATTGAAGATACTCGACTGTACTCCAGTCTTTGATTTTTCTTCATAAGACATTCACAGCAAGAACTCATCTTCTTACCATAATAAAAAAATTCTTTCCTTTTTTTCCTGCAAGTGGCTAGTCAGCTTCTTTGTATAGGCTTCCCACCCATGGATTACATTACTGCTTGACTACCTCCTTGCTGATTACAACTTGGTCGTCTTTAAAACAAATATCGACAAATTCTTGTCATAAACTGATGCAATCACACACCATATTTTAGCTGGTGAATCTCTGCATTATTTGAGGATTTTTGATAAGGTGCAGGATCGTATCTATAAGTTGATTGACCTCACCCTTTTTATTTCTCTGCAATCTCTCTTTCACAGACGTGATGTTGCTAGTCTTAGTCTTTTTTTTTTAATAAATACTACAATGACATATGTTCTTCAGAATTGTTGATCTATTTCCTGTTTTCTTTGTTCCAGCTCGTTTAACTTGTTGAGCCAATGGTCTTCATGAATTAGCTGTTTTGATATCTCATTGTAATACAGCTTCCTATTCAAATAGTTCCTTTCCAACAACTGCAACCTAGTGGAACTCTCTTCCTGCTGACTGTTTTCCTTTTATCTTGGTCTTTTCAAAACTAAGGCCAATAGGCATCTCATGTCTTTGCGATAATCAACTTTTATTCTTGTTAGCTCCTTACATCAAGTGGCTTCGCACCTTGTCTGGAGTGATTTCCATTAAAAAATGCAGTTCATACCATTGATTATGTTGGTACTTATTCTGTAGTGGCCTTCATTAGTGGTGACTTCAATAATAATAATAATAATAATAATAATAATAATAATAATAATAATAATAATAGTAATAATAATAATAATAATAATAATAATAATAATAATAATTCAAGGAGGATGGTAAGACCAAAGAGAGAAAGCACTAACCAAACCTCCGCTGCAAAAAGGACTGGAACCTTGGGGAGGCTAATTGCCATATAAATTTTAGTGCTAACGAGAAATCAATCGTAACCGGCTGTTTTGCTGCTAACGAGAACTCAATCGTAACCGGCTGTTGCGATAATGCAGATTTATCTGCAAGGATTCTCAAGAGAGGTGTAGAGTACTGAAAATCAGATCCCAGAGAACACCACAAGTTATTCTTAAAGAAAAAAAAAATTTGATGGCTTGTGTGACTACTCCTAGTGAGTAAATGATACTAATAACTAGGGCTATAACAACAGCATATTCTTTTCCTTGTTTTGATTCTTAGTTATATATCCACTGATATCTTATATGTTTTTATGTAGAGCGATGTGGTTCTCGGTTGATTAATTGTATCTAACTGTGTCGGATATATACTCGAGAGTAAAAACAATGGAAAGAATATACTGTTGTTATAGCCCTAATAATAACACTTGCGAAAATAGCAACCAAGGCAAGGATAGTAGTTCAAACAATCCAAATTACAAACATGTGTTTATGTGTGAAGCTTTGATTCGCACTGCGTGTATCTACATTGTTTAGAATTGTTTAGAAACGACGAACCGTCTTGATTTCTTATTGATTTCTGATAGCACGTGTTGATCAGCAGTCATAACTCTCTTTCTTAGAAGTGAGAACGAATCTGATTGTTTTCTCGACTGATCGATTAGGATAGACAAATATAAGCGGACGAAATGTTTTTCACTTTTTCCATTGTTTGTGGCCAAGCTGAGCAAACACGGATCTATTTATTTAACGCCATACTCAAATGGCACGATTCTCCTTGTCGTTGCAAGCAATCAGAAACTGACGATAGAATCACCTGCTTCACTTCAAGAAACATGAGTTGCAAATTCACTAAGTTCTTCCTGATTTTTATAATTTAAGCCGGCAACATTCTGCTAGTCGTGTTCAAGTGACTTTCATTCTTTTAGGATCAAAGTGTGGAATCTGTTCTGATACTTACACATCATCTTTTTTCGACCCTCGATCTAAAAAAAAAATCACTGTAATATGACACCATTCCATTCAATTTCAATTGTAATATGACACCATTCCATTCATTTCAATTCAAAATCACTGTAATATGACACCATTCCATTCAATTTATCGACGGGGTTGCATTTCTATAGCAATGTTAAAGACCTTTGGCATGTTTTGGCATAAAGGTTTACTTTGTAAGTTTGACTTAGACAATTTTTATTTTTGTCTCAATCCAAAATGTCATGCTGGAATTTCCCCACCATTAAAAACGACCTTATATGTAAATAAGGAATAAGGTAATTTTTATTTTTGTCCTAATCCAGTCTACTCTATTGTGGAAAATTAAATCCACCTACGTAGTAAAAATCTGACGTGTGTTTTACTTTGATCTCGTATGGAGTCGAGTAAATATAGACTGAGGTAATTTTTAATTTTGTCTCAATACAAAATATCATGTTTTAGGAAGCTGGATTTTCCTCACCATTAAAAAACGACCTTGTGCGTAACTTAACCCTCGCAGAAAGTCATGGAATTTTTTTTATATTTATCCTTATTCAGCTTACCCTATTGTGAATAGTTAAATTCACTTACATATTAAAAACTGACCGTATGTCTTCAATCTCGTGTGTGGTCCAGTAAATATAGACTGAGGCAATTTTTACTTTTGTCTCAATTCAAAGTGTCATATTTTGGGGAGCTGGATTTTCCTCACCATTTAAAAACGACCTTGTTTGTAACTTAACCCTTGTAGAAAGTCACGTAAATAAGGAACAAAGTAAGTTTTATTTTTATCCTACTCCAGCCTACCCTGTTGTGGAGAGTTAAATTCACTGACACATTAAAAATACTGATGTATGTATTGGCTTTTGTGTGGCGTCCAGTAAATATTGATTATTGTGGTAGGACCCACCTAATTAGCATACGTGGAGTGTCAACCATATAAATATGGTTAGTACCGTACAGACGGGAGAGACCCAAAAAGAGACAAACCCAACGAGAGGCTCAGAGAGACAACGAACGAGATCGAAAGTCGACAACTCCCCATGACTATACCAGTAGACTCTATGTAAATATTGTATATACTTTCTTGCTTTCAATATATCTGTTCTACTTTAATTTTGTGATGTAGTTATTTATTTCCATGTGTTCAGTCGAGTTCCAACATAAACTGAAGCTATTTTTATTTTCATCACAATGCAGAGTACCTCTTTTCAGACATCTCAAACCAAAGACACATTAAAAACCAACTTTTTATCTCCTTGTGAGGAGGCACGTAAATAGTTATTGAGGTAAGTTTTATTTTTATCTGATTGCAGAATGCACCTTTTTGTCGAACTGAATTAAAAACCACCCCTGTGTCACATTCTTGTGTAAAGACTAGTAAATTATCAACTAACCAATTTTCAAAGCTTTTCTGTACTATTCTTACCACTAACAGAAATTTGCAAGCATCCCTGAATATTTCTTGAATATCCCCCTATGAGTGTAAACACTCTGGGCAACATCCATATATATGTCTGTTCAGGAGGTTGCTATAAAAAACATTGATGTCAACAAGTCAACCGGTCCTGACAATATTCCAACCATAGTACTAAATCAAGGAAACAACCATAACTAGTTCCAATTCTTACAAAGCTGATAAATCGTTGATTAAAGGAGAAATGCTTTTTATCACTGTGGCAAAAATTTGTCAATCTGCCTAGTATTTGAAAATCCTGGATTTCTTCTACACCTCAGTACAGCTAATTAGTCCCATGCGTGTCTTGAGTTAGTTGCGTAAATCTGTGATAAATGAAGAAGTTGTCAATCATCACAGCAAAAACAAAAAAACATAAAAAAAAACAAAATAAAAAAAAAACAAAAACAAAAAACCCCCAAAATTTTGCGCAATAAGAAGCAAATAGAATTTCGGTCTGCTGCACCATTCCATTCAATTTATCGACGGGGTTGCATTTTTATAGCAATGTTAAAGACTTTTGGCATGTTTTGGCATAAAGGTTTACTTCGTAAGTTTGCTAGCAGTGAAATATTTAGAAATGTTTTTTTAAACATCGAATTTCTTTCTTATTGATAGGTTTATAAAAGTAATCGTTGATGGACAGACGCCTGAAGCACGAGATATCCATTTCGGCGTGTATCAGGGATCTATTCTAGGCCCAACACACAGTCTTCTTGATTTTTAACAATGACCCCCCACCCCCATTTCTATGATAATTTGTTAAAATTTATACAGACGGCATAACCATCTACAGAAACACTCCGACGAGTATTAATTATTTAGGTTCCATTAACCAATGCTGTTATCATGACGTATTATATTACTAGCAGGAAAACCAGCCGTTACCCGGAATTGAATAAGAAAACCTGTGTCCATTTGCGTTGAGTTCATAATATCGTACAATCATTTTTTTATTCTTATTTTTAACATTTTATAATATGAAAAAGTTGGAGTGGGGGATGACGGATATATTATCAATTGAGTGAACGGCAAATACGAGATAAATACAGCAACGTTAATCTATATATCTATAAAAGTGAATGTGTGTGTGTGTGTGTGTGTGTGTGTGTGTGTATGTATGCATTCAACTGCTAGCCGAGTGCACAGCAGATATACACGCTTTCCTATCTTTGTACATTATTGTTAATACACTTGTTCCTTAACTGAACCTCGACTTGATTTTTCTTATTTTCACTGTTCCACGATACAACAGATTGGCGACAAGGAATCGAAACAACCGTCACTGCAGAGAATCACCAAAAGTGATTGGAATAAAGATTCGTAAAATCTTTATGGCAGAACACCTTCGTCATTTCAACAGCTATTTGGCTACACCAGGATTAACAGCGAATTAATTACTACAATAGTAATTTGGCGACGGGGAAAAACCTGCTACCAAAATCTACAGCGAAAAACGCGAATGTTGTCAATTATTTAATAATTGAACACACTTACCAAGTGTTTTAGAAAGGGAAAAAGGGTTCATTTTTTTTCTTCACCAGAAGCTATTTTTCCTACGGTAAGAATTTTCTTCTGCAAAGTTAAATGCCCAAAGCCAACTAGCAAATACCGTGTAAGCTTATCGTTATTTCGATAACATCGGGGATTTGAAAAAAAAACAAAAAAAACACGCTTGAGTTTGTCAAGAGAAAAAGAGACAGACCGTGAAAAATAATTATTCGCGTACGTCATTTGTGCTTAGCAAACACGCAAAGAATCAAGCCATTTTTTGCAAAAAGGCAAAAAGGGTAAAAAAAAAACAAAAAAACAAAAAAAACTAAAAGTTTCCCACACTAATTCGTTGGATATTTAAAGCGACGGATTTTATTTTTGCTACGTAAAAACGCGTGCAAATAAAAAAAATGTTAAAGAAATGTCATTTCGCTGGATTATTCCTAAGTAAGAATATAGCGTTCAACAAATTTACTGCTAACTTGTTCTTCAAGCAAAAGAATTGAGAAAGAAAACTGGGTTGATTTTTTTTTACTCAGGAATATTTCTTTAATACAAGCGTAAATTGTAAACTGAATTCGTATGATGGATGCAAAATTCAAAGATTCCCTGTTGGAATTGTTCCAATTCCAGGCAGGGCAAAATCTCGCGTTGCAAAAGCAGCAAATTCAACAAAAAGTAGAAAGAGAAGAGAGATTTAAACAATCATTTGAAGAAAAAATGCTTCAACAACAGAAACGCTTCAAGAAAATATTGATGAAAACACAGGAGGAACAAAGAAAAATTCCGGAGGCGACACAGTTACTTAAAGCGGACGATAATCATAACGCATTTTCTCAAACAGCTGTGTGTGTTATGTAATGGGTGGTATTAAGATGGCGTATGCATTATTCTTTGGTGTTGACTGTTCGTTTTAGGAAGAGTCTTAGTGTGTTCATGCGTGTGACCATGTTGTTGGATGCTAGATTTTATATATATTCCTTGTGAGTGTTCATATTGTTGAGAGATGGAGACATTGGTGAGATATAGAGACAGGGTACATATAAAGAGAGAGACAGTTCTTATATATAACGATACAGACAGGGTACAGATTACTACAGGAGAGCCGGCGGCTTGTAATACAAAATGAGAGGGCATTTATGAATATCTTGATAGATAGACCGAGAGTGCGTTTGACATTTACGTTTTGACAGTTGTACATTTTTATAAACACAAAGTTCATATTAATACAATTTCACTTTACCTTTGTTTTGGTAGAATGAAACAACACAAGACGGCAGTTATAAAAACACACGATGATACGTTTATTCTTCGACCGGTCGGACATGATTCTGTATTTCAGGGATTCAAAGTTTTACATGGTTATTTCTAAAACCGCTCGCTTTCTAGAGGGTGCCCTGACTCTAACTGAGAATCGGTCTGAACCTATCTGCTTCTTCCTACTGACTGATCTGATTCTTTTCTGACTAACTTCGACCTCTTTCCTATATTGAGAAATCATACGTATGTCTGGTCAATGTGACCACAACTCACGTGTTTCAAATATGCGAGATTTGCACGTTTTGAAACCATTTCTGACGATAAGGAAATTTCCCATTCTCTTTGTTGTTTCACAAAGGATTTTAATCTACTTCTAATTCTGTAACCGATATTTTTATTATGCATTCTTTCTAAGAATGTGAATAGTTTCCAGCCAAATTTGTATTTATTGAATATTTTAACAGAATCAACAATTTAACTAGACATTCCATTTAAACCTATCGTTCTTTAAGACTTATCTACAGGGTTCAGTCCCCGCTTATTATGATATCATTTTCATTAAACTAATTCCCTATTTTTTTACTTACATGAAAAGGAGACAGCCCTTATCATATAACATGTGGGCCGCTATTGAAAATTTCAATTATAACCCAGAAGACGATGTCACTTTCGTCCAGTACTATAGACGATATGAGAATATTTTTATATCGGATTGTAGTACCTGGTCAGACACGAAAAAAGTTAGGTGTTTGTTAAGGAAATTGGGAGCAGCCGAGCATACAAAGTGCGTGAATTTTATTCTCCCAAAAAAAGACCAGTGAGTTGAGCTTCCAAGAAACAGTTACGCTACTTACAGAACTGTTTTCTGCAAAAACGTCTCCTTTTCATAGGCGATATAAATGTATTAATGTTACTAGAAGAGAGGAAGACGACTGCACTACTTATGCAAGTATAGTGAACAAGCATTGCGACGATTTTAAACTGGGGGAATTATCATCAGATAATTTTAAATGTTTAATATTTGTGCAAGAAATAAAGACGCTGAAATCAGGCGTCGTGTTTTAAATAAACTCAAAAACGCACCGAATTTAAAACTACAAAACTTAGCGGAAGACCGTGAACGGTTTATTGCGTTGAAACAAGACAGTCGTGACATAGAGGAACGCGGAGTGTCGCATATTAAAAAGATCCATCAAAAGAAAAATTCGACTTCAAAAAATATCCAGAGAAAGAAACAGGGAATGGATCCACCTGGACCATGTTGGAGGTGTGGAAATAAACATTGGTACAATGAGTGTCCCTTCAAACTCAAACAATGTGACAACTGTCACCAGAAAGGGCATAAAGCATCGCATTGTAGAAAAAAATCTGGTAGAAAGAACATCCATTAAACTTATTTTATTTCGTAAAATAGCGTTTGTTAAGTGCGTTCATATAAATAAAGCCGTGATATCTAAACCGTCTTTTAACGGTAGAAAGACATCCATTAAACTTACGAAAATTGAACCTGAGGAACAAAACATCCGAAAATATGTACAGGTCAAAATGTTTAAAAAGAAAGTAAGTCTACAGCTTGATAGTGGCTGTGACATTTCCATTATTAATGTAGAGACATGGAAGAGGCTTGGGAGACCCACTATGATTAAATCACGTAAAACGGCGAGAAGCGTCAGTGGCGAAAAAATTACCTTCGAAGGAGAATTGTCGACGAATATCTTTTTCCAGAACAGGGCCGAAAAAGCAAGAATTTTTGTCATGCGAAAATCAAATAACCTCTTTTGAACTGATCTGTTCGAAAAGTTTAGACTATGAGATCTGCATTTAAGCTCACTTTGTGCCAAAAGGTTGAGGATTCGAATGTGGAGGCAGAAAAACTTAAGAGGGGGTTAAAAAAGAATTTTCCAGACGTATTTTCAGGCGGTTTGGGAAGGTGTACAAAAGCGGTAGCAAAACTTGACATAAAAGTAAATGAACAGCCAGTGTTCAGAAAGAAGAGAAATATTCCATACGCCGCTATAGAACAGATAGACGGTGAATTAGAAAGACTCGAAAACATGAGATCATTGGAAAAATTGATCACAGTGGGTGGGCTGCACCAACGGTTTACATCAAAAAGAAGAGTAAGGAGATTCGGGTTTGCGCCAACTTCGCGACAGGCTTAAACAGGTCTTACAAGGTCATCATTATCCTTTTCCGAGCACTGAAGAGATATTTGCGAAACTGAGTGGAGGGAAATATTTTTCTAAAATCGACCTCAGTGACGCGTACTTACAAGTTCCAGTCGATGAGGAGTGTTCAAAGCTGCTATGTATTAATACCCATAAGGGATTGTACAAGTTTAACAGACTTCCTTTTGGGGTCAAAGTCGTCCCTGCGATTTTTCAGCAAATTATGAACATTATGTTAAATGGGTTGGATTTCGCAGTAGGGTACCTGGACGATGTGTTAATGAAAAGCGCTAGCAAAGAACAACACAAAGCTCACGTAAACCAAGTATTCAAAAGGATCCAGGATTATGGATTTAAAGTAAAATAGGAACAATGTACATTTTTCATGGAGAAAATAAAATACTTGGGGCAAATCATCGATAAACATGGAAGAAGGCCGGGTCCAAATAGATCGAGTGCAATAAAGAATATGCCTGCTTCAGAAAATATTGCGTCTTTACAAAGTTTCTTAGGTTTGGCAAATTACTACAATGTATTTGTGCTAAATATGCATAAACTAAGGTCGCTTTTAAATGAACTGTTAAGGAAAGACCAAAAATGGGTCTGAACGCAAGAGTGCGAAGAAGCATTTCGGCAAATTAAAGAGACTTTAACGCCTTACTTGTTTCTGGCACAAGCGTGAAATTATAGTTGCAAGCGATGCCAGCTCCTATGGCATAGGAGCATGCATTATATACAAAATGGATGATGGAAAAGTGAAACCCATAGCACATTCATCCCGATCACTTTTACCAGCCAAAAAGAACTACTCACAAATTGAAAAAGAGCCGTTAAGTATTATATTCGCGGTAAAGAAATTTCATCGTTTCCTGCACAGTAGACAATTTCTGTTACAAACAGACCACCGAAAAAGAGACTACCACAACATACGGCGAATAGACTCCAAAGATGGAGTACCATACTTCTGAATTACAATTTTCAAATAGAGTATGTGCCATCTAAACAATTTGGTCATGCAGACGGGTTATCGAGGTTAATACTTAAGCAGACAGAACCATTGGAGGATATGGTAATAGCAGCCATTCAAGCGGAGTTGAAGTAAAAACTGCGTTATGTGACACAATAAGAGAACTTCCAGTAACGCTTGATGAGATTAAGAGTAAGGCAGCAGTGGACGAATTTGTTATACGCACGAAGGAAAGGATCACCAATAACGAACTGGATGAAGAAATTTATTCAATTTGCGATAACGTCCTCTTATATAGCGACAGGGTCGTAATTCCTGCGACATTACAGAAAAGAATTCCCAAGGAATTCCATGTAGAACATCCAGGTATATCAAGAATGAAAAGCCCTATGCGCTCTTTCGTTTATTGACCAAACATGGATAAGAATATAGAAGGAAAAATCAGGGAGTGTAGAGGATGAGCATTAGCTATGAAAGCTCCTCCGACTCAATTCTGATTGTGGGCAAAATCGGACCGACCTTCATTCATTTAGATTTTGCAGGACCGCTAGATGGGTTCTACTATCTCATTGTTGTAGACACCCTATCTAAATGGCCGGAAGTATTAATATGCAAGAATCCCACATCCGAGGTAACTATCAACTTCCTGTATGAACTATTCGCTAAGTTTGGAGTAGTAGACTGGGAGTAGTAGGGATATTTTCAAAGGGGAGGGGTGTTATACCAGCCTTCCTTGAACAGAGGAATTTACACCGATTAGCACTATAAATAGCGTTAGTAATTCCAACACCGGTGAGAGAGATGCGACTGCACTTCAACTGCTAGCCAATTGCCCAGCATACTTTCCTATCTTTGTACATTATTGTTAATACACTTGTTCCTTAACTGAACCTCGACTTGATTGTTCTTATTTTCACTGTTGTTCCACGACACAACACTTTAATACACAGTCGAGGAGAAATATTTGCGGTACTGATTCGTAGCCCGGTGGTATATATATATATATATATATATATATATATATATATATATATATATATATATATATATTTAAAATGAGAAATTTGAAATCTTTAAAGAGTCGGATAAAATGATAAAATCATTTTTTTATTTACTTGTTTTTCTTGTAAGTCCAATATTTCGCTAATAAATAGCCTCTTCAGCGAAATATTGGAAAAAAAGTAAATAAAAAAAAATGATGGACTGGACTTCCTACCCTGAAGAGGCTATTTATTAGTGAAATATTGGACTTACAAAAAAAAGTTAAAAAAAAATGATTTTATCATTTTATCCGACACTTCAAAGTTTACAAATTTCTCATTTAAATTTTATTCAAACATAAGTGTCTTCAAAAGTGTGTGACTATCTTTTACTTTATATATATGTATATTAATTTATAAAATATATATGGCGATTAAGCTACACTGAATATTCTGCGTTTCATCCACTATAGGATTCGCCAGGCTTAGTGGATGAAACGCAGAATATTCAGTGTAGTATAATCGCCATATATATTTTATAAATTACTAACTAGCTCTACCTACGTATTGAGCACTTTTGAAGTAAATACTTAAAGTTTACGCATAAATCTATACTTTCGTATATTAATTTTATGTGAGTAAATGAAGTAGTTATATATATATATATATATATATAATTTTTGTCATTCAATGAATTGAAAAGTTTATGACATGAAATGTTTGAGTTTCAGATCCAAGACTTTTATTATTCTATGTAAGACAAAGAATACATTAGAATGTTTTAACTCCTTATCCTATAGGATTTTGATGTCTACCATCTCTTAAGCGGAGAAAATATTAGCACATAGTTATAATAATAGTTCTGAAGTATATATATATATATATATATATATATATATATATATATATATATATATATATATAATAAATGACAAAATTATATTCCAAAATTCATGATGTTGACCATCTTATAGATTATTCCTTTAAACCAGTTAATTTATACAATTCTTGACAGTATCTGTTTTGTAGCGCAAAATCAATCACTTAATTATTATATCAATTAGGAAACAGAAACTGTCAAGAATTGTATAAATCAACTGATTTAAAGGAATAAATTATAAGATGGTCAACATCATGAATTTTGGAATATAATTTTTGTCATTTATTCTATATATTGCTCTGTAATCACATCGAGCTTCTTATATAAGGATTGATATATAATAAGAAAATATATTTTTACAGAAATATATATATATATATATATATATATATATATATATATATATATATATATATATATTAACCTCCAAAAATTGACACCCATTGAAATTGAATTAATAATAAATTTCTGCAAATGTGTACAAATAAATTTCAGGAAATTCCTGACTTGCTCACCATGAATATCCGACATTCTTTGTTTAATAAGCACACCTTGATACGACATGCAAAATTGTCAGCAACTTTGGCACACTTATCTCTTGGCACTTCCCTAATTTGAACCGTGTGTACCCTCTTCAGTTCTGAGGATAGACTGGGAGTATTGCTTTTATTGGTATTATGTTTAAGATAATTATGCATATAAAATTAACGGAGGTTAATGTCCGATAGATGTTAATCTTATTTAGGATCACAGTTTCTACTCATGAGACGATCACAAAAGAGTCCCCCATGCCACTGAACGGTGATAAAACAAAGAATGTTGGCATTCACGTGGATACATAAGGAATAGAGACATTTATTTGTTCACAACTGAATCGCTGAAATGGTTGTGAATCTCTGTAGGGTGGAACGATAAAATTGTCGCACTAGAAAAGACAATATGATTCCATTTCCGTTCGATTAAAACCGGTTTTCATTTTTTTTTGCAGACCATCTACTAGTTGGCCAGTGGTATACAAATCCCCAGAGCGATAGGAACCTTCTATCATTTCTGAAAGTGACATAATGTTCAACGAGCGAGATCGGAGATGCGCCGCTGTACAATTCATGCTCTCTACCAATCCAAGTTATGGCAACAGGACCATTTCCAGCACCCGCAAAACGCATTGCGCGATTTTGATGAATAACACGGACGTGCCCAGTGTGATGAAAACAAAGTTTCCGGCCATGGTTATGGTCTTTGGTGTGATTTCAAGTGAGGGTCACATAATACCACCTCACATCTTCGAAGTCGGCTTGAAACTCAACACCAAAGTATACCTGGATGTGCTGAAGAGTGTGGTAGCTCCCTATTGCAATCAGGTGGCCGCCGGCAGACCCTGGGTGTTGCAGCAGGATTCAGTGCCAGTCCGCAAGTCCAAAGAGAACCAGGCTCGGCTTCAGAAGGAGTGCTACGAATTTGCACCCTTTTCTCACTGCCCCCTCCTCCCCCGACCTGAATTTACTAGACTATTTCGTTTGGTCATACGTCGAAAACATCACCAACATGACTTCCCACAACACCAAAGCCAGCCTGATTGCTGTAATCTGCCGAGCATTCGCCGAGCTCCTGCTGGCGCTTGTGAAAAAAGTATGTTTCCAATTCCAGACTGAGGCAGTGATTGAGAGGCTAAAGACGACTACATTTAATGGATGTCATCTCTATTACATAACCAAGTTACATGAATTGATTTTTTTCAATAAAAGTTTTAAAATAAAGCTGTAGTGTTGTTTTCTTTAGGGCAACAAATTTATAATTTCACCCTGTAATTAGGATCCCATTGGTGGAATTTTCTGGGGAAGTTATTTCGAAT